>NW_027526407.1:178328049-178528687 GCF_048455015.1 Haemaphysalis longicornis
GTGCCAGTCCATGCATAAACTAGAAATACTGTGAAGACACAAAAACAAGACTGCATAACAGAAAACCCCATCTACATTCCACACCCTCAAAAAACGGGTACCGCGAGGGTGTAGCGGAAGATCATTGTGGATGGTCCCCTGAAGGACGTCCCACATAAAGAGGGCCGCCCAGCAATGAAGAGAAACATACGCTCTATATTCTCCGGTTTCTGGCTTCCCAGGGTTGAAACAGTGCTATTTCTTGCATCGATGTTTTCTGCGAGACTCTACCTGCGTGCAAATTGAAAAAAAAAAAAAAGTCTTGAATACCGGATTAGCTCCCATTCTTTTTACGCGCCTAAAACATTTTGTCTTACACCTCCACAGTACAGAGCGTTCCACATGGGTGTCGGAAAAGCAGCTTCACAAGCATCCTTACACAGCTTTCCAACTGGACGTAGGATTCGGACTTTGGCAGTTCTGATTTTGGGCTTTAAGGTGCATTGGGCTCTTTGATTTAAATCAGTTTGTGCGAAAAAGCTTCGCTTTTTAAACATTTTTCTTTTAAGAGAGGGGCATACCCAAGAAAAATCAAGTAAAAGCTAGTGAAGACCACCTGCTCCGTTGTTTCCTCAGTCTTTCCATCTCAGTTGTGAAGATGGGCGAACTTTTTCGGAATTGGTTTGAATAACAACTTTCATTCCTTTGCCCACATTTATTGTTCGGGAATGCGCCGCGTTCATAAAAGCTTGCCGAGAAACTTGCGCACATTGATTCCAGAAAACGCAAGGATTGAAAATTTTGACAAAAAGGGGCGAAAAAAATAATTGCGCTTTCACTATGTGGAGAAGGTTGACCTGCAAAGCTGAATGCAGTCAAAGGGTGCACTAAAAAAATTGTAATTTGCGATTGAGCATACCTTCTAGCTCATTGACTGAATGACGTGTTTTGTAATTTATCTTGTTATGCTTGACTTGCTGCATTGTCTGAAAGTCGTCAGGGTCCTTCAAACTTCTTCAACAGCTTTTAAAGCAAAGCTTTCTAGCTCTACCAGCCAACGGTTCTTTCGTGGCTTGCGGGACAAGGAACTGCAACCGCGGCGGCGGTGGTGGTGGCGGAGGGGAGGGGAAGGGCGCGAGGTTCACTCACGGAGCACAGTGTAGATGGCGCCGCAAATGGTTACCCAGTGTTCCCCGCGCAGGTGCCTGCTCATAGCGGCGGGCCCGCCGGCGTGACGAATTTGTCGTCTGCTTTAGCGACGGTTGCTTTGGGCCTGGTTTTCATTCAGCGGCTGAGGAGGGGAACAGCGCTTTCAAGGTGACCCATGAAACAAGAGTGACGGGAGGCTGTGAGAGAGCAGACGCATTAGCGCGCGTGCCGCCCTTCTGCTCACATTTCGAAAGACGTTCCTCTCCGTTTTGTTTCCGCCGATGCATGTTCGTTTTAGGACGCCACCCACCCGACTCCCAGAGAAAGCCTGGGGAAGGAAGACGGAGTGCGCTCTTTCGTGCGAATCCGAGGTAACGGCTGGCAGAATCTCTCGTTTGACTCTTTGTAGAGCCACGTTTGTGAATGTAAGTGTTGTCATTGTGGGTGATGTTTAAAGCTTTGCTTTCTAACCACCTTCACAGCGTGGATTGGAGCCAACTGTTTTCCTTGTCTTCCATTAACATGGTTGTGAAATAAACTCATTTCAATTCAATTCAAATGTTGAAATGACCCAAGCTTTATTTTAGAGGACAAACATGGATCTCTCGGTTTCACTGCCTCATCGTTTGTGTAACACACCAAAGTCATGCGCCCGTCCACTGAGGACACCATAAAAGACCGCTGAGGACACCAGTTTGACGCCCTCGTTTTAACTTCCCGCCAGCACAACGGACGTGTGATCAGTAAGGTCATGGAACGTATAGCTGGGCGTGCGCCCTCCCACCCCTTTCTTTACCTTCAACCTATGCACGCGTAAACCGGAAACCGGTTTTATGCGCATGCTAGATGTGAAAGACACCGTAGAAATCGTCGCTCTGCAAACTCTTTACGGTGAACAAGTAAGTAATATTGACTCGCCTCGACGTTCCAAGCAGAGCAGTTGCTCCTGATCCGGTAGGGATTCGCCGTAATTCGATAAGCGAGAACCTGAGGCTGCAACGGCGGCGGCTGCGGCTATGGCTTTTCGTAGTTTTTGGGTCTGTTCGCGCTACTGTTCGGGCCGACGCTTTTACAGTTCCTGCTCTTCCTCCTCCACGCGAACGACATGTGTCCGGGCAATAGCGGGTTGAACCCTGGAAAGGCAAGAACTTTGTTCTAGCGGGCAACCATGTGACTACCTATTTCCCTCTCCGTTGCACGCATATTACGGTTTGTGCATCCACAACCTATACCTAAACCGCTCGCTTACACACGACAACAGAACGGTCGCTTAGAGCCGTGAGACGCTCACGTTTAAATCTCCCACGCCAAGAACGGGGATATTATCGGTAGTGGGGGTGAAGCCTAGCGATACGCGCACGGTGTTGTCCTTCGGCCCCGACTCGTCGAGGCATCAACCAGCAAGCCGTGACGGGCGCATACTTACGCATCAAATACAACGGCGAAAATGTCGCTCAAAAAATTTTCCGATCTAAAGGAAAATTATGGACTCGCTCCGGAATTCCAAGCGGCCAATTTGCTCTTCAGCCCGACGGGATTCGAGCTACTCGTTGATGTGGAATTTGAGGTGGAAATGGCGCCGACTAAATTCTTGCCAGCGGCCGCGTTCGGTCGTTTATACGCCCATTCCCGCTTCTGCCAATTCGGCGCAATGATTTGATAACGGCGCCACCGCCATTGTCAGCCGACTGGAGAACTTTTGAAAGAGGCATCGGTGGTGGCCCTGGCAATAGCAGTCCTGAAAGAGGGGTTGGCGGGGGCGAGAAGGAGCCCCGGAGTGGAGCTGAATAAATTCACTTCATTGAAACGAAATCGTTGGGGGTTAGACATATACTGATTCGCAGTGAAAAATTGAGTGCAATGATCGAGAGTCGAGGTCGAAGTCTGCCAGGTTGAATTTGCATTATCCCAATCAGATAACTGCTGGTTCTACAACTAATTGCTACCTGCCAGACGTTGCGAATAGCGCTCCTTCGTAGAGTAATGTTTAGGCAACGCAGCAAAAGAACGCAGTGGTTGCCTAGCGGGTGAGGGCCCCCGAAGGCAAGATGTCATTGCCACACGTTTGTGTTCCCCTGCTGCGGTATTGATCGGGAAGGGAACCGGAGTAGCAGGCAGCCTGAATTTGCCTTAAATCGTGAACGTGTTCAGGGCGCTGCGAAATACACCCTGAGGCGCAATGGAAAAAACGAAAGAATATTCCGAAAAAGCTCGGGCTTTAATTTTTTCGAAGCCGCCCCTGGCATGTGAAGACGTCCGCTGCTTACAGTAGCTGTTTCATTCCTCCCTAGCGCGCTTATGTGCTCGTACATTTCTTCAAAAAACAGCTGAGAAGGGAAGCCGGGAACAGAAAGCGAGAATATACAATCTTCGGTGAAAAAAAATTCACAGCATATCCACGGGGTGAATGATGATGAGTGGGCGAAGCTCCTGAGGGGAAATCATCGGTAAAACCGTGACTCTTCAGTGAACGTTCGCCCACTACATCTGTGTCCGAACGTAACGTCTAGAAAGTCTCGCTTAAACCGCGCGTCGGCACCTTGGGGCTGAGCTCGCCTGATGCGTTTTGCAGACGCCTCACGAGCTCTCACTGCATCGGGGTCTGCCTGCGGATACGCGCGCTTTCTCGCCGCTTCCCGTTCTCTGACGTTTTGGAGATCCTCTTCGCGCCGCAGCCATGCCGCTTCGCGTACGGCAGGGTCCTCGCGCCGTTGCCGTGACGCTTGGGCATCTCGTTCTCGAACGCTGGGATCTTGGCGGCGTCGTCGCGCAGCCAGACGACACGCTTCGGCCTCCCGCTCTCGTACGGCAGGATCTTGGCGGCGGCGTCGCGCAGCTTCACGGAGCGCTTCTGCCTCGCGGGCTCGCACATCTGCAGACTTATCCATCGGGCGACTCCGAGCGCGCGCCAACAGCGAACGGATTTTATTACAACGCTCCCCGCCATCTAGTAAACCATCCAAGAACTAAACTAGAGGTAGCTACGCCATCTAGTAAACAATCCAAGCGCATCTTTTCATCATATACAAGTACCGCCATCTAGTAAACAATACAAGAACTAAACTAGAGGTAGCCACGCCATCTAGTAAACAATCCAAGAACTAAACTAGAGGTGGCTACATACATACGTCGAGGATAGACAGACCCACGCCTTAAGGAGCTTCGCCCCTAAAAACAATTTCGGCAAGCGTGGCCGACGGGCCAGATAAAAGAGTTTTAGCGCGCCGTTTCTAAAGGTCCGCTGCGCTCCCGACGGCCCGTCACCACAACCGGAGCGTGAGCAGCAGAAAGGCTTTTAGCTGACCGATAACCGTATCTCCGGGTCGGGAATCATTCCGGTCACCGTTGGCGCCGTGTGTGTGTGTAAACGAAAACCCCACCCAAAGGACATCTAGGAATGATATTATGGTGCCACAAATAAAAATAAAAATACCGTGTTCACGGCCTTTTTTCTTTTTTATATAATTTATTCGCTGGCATGGTCCTAAGTAATTTAAAGTAACCGTCAAACTTTCAAAAGCTAGAACAAGGCTGTTTTTCTGGAATATGCATAAAAGTAGGATCGCGCTTCGGCACCTAGGACGTTTTTTTAGCCTCCTGGGACCTTCCGTTTTCAAGGACTATATTTAAGTGACGTGTTAGGCCCTTGGTCTAACTCTAAACGAGCGTGTCGAGTTACAAAAGCTCTATTGTTTTCCTGCGAAGCACAGGACTTGATGAGACCCTCTGAAGAGGACTTTATTAATTAGCGCATCATTGTCATCGTAGAGACATCATCGCTTTATCGATTTCATTTTTTATACATCTCGTGTAGCAAGCTAGGTGCCTTGGAAGGCTAACCTCACGAGTATCATTAAAGGCTATTCTCTCTTGCGGGCTTCCATGGACGTTTTTGCTTCCTTTTTAGATTCATTGACGTTTGGGTCGTCTCCGTGCACTGGAAAGAGGCTTTGTGATTTCGTCGCTCATGTTTTAAGTGCAGAAATGGAGTCCGCAGTAGAGCGGTCGCCTCGCACGGGACAGCTAACCTGAGATTCAGAGGGGAAGCGTAAGCTGCGTGACGGTCAGTTGAGCAAGACCGGCGACGGGAGCGGGGCCCCGCTCTGGTAATGCCATTTGAGCCGGAGCGCGCCACGCATGGGCAGTGATGTTGCAGCTACTTTTGGAGCGGAAAGGCCCGTTCTTGTTGGTCGTAAAATTTCGCGCCGAGAGCAAAAAACACAGTCAGGACCAAGCATTTCCCGTGCAAGACTTCGAGCGCTCCGTCAGTATAATTAGGCGTACAGCATAGAGCTCAGCATTTGTGCAAAGAAAAAGAAACAGAAAAAAGCAGTAAACCAGCTTTGATAAATTATAGGGCGCCAGTAACAGCATTATTAGGAACGCTCTCGGGGTTTCAGAAAATTGAAGACCTTTTGTTGTTCTCCCAGCAGAGATCCTTGGGGGCCTTCATCACTGCAGATGCCGTCACTGCAATTTCTGACGTGTCAGCGCCAGCTTCTTTATAGATTGGAATGATTGACAGTGGGGTTTAACGCACCGACGCCTCACAGTCGATGAGTACGCCACTGCGGTCGGATCCTGATTAAATTTAACCACCCGGTTATGTTTAACATGGGCCGAAACCTCGAACCCACGGGTATTGTCGCTTTCCGGCTCCATCAGAACAGCGGCCGCCGCCAAAGTTAATTTAACCCGCGTCGTCGTGCTCAGTAGCACAGTGCCTTGGCCAGTGAGCCACCACGCCGGGTGTGACCGTGTGGGTAAAACAAGCATTGTGGATTTAAAAACCACGGCTTCTAATACGATTGATCAGCGCATTCATTCTTTGCACGATGCGGACAAAGAGCGGTAAACGTTACTAACCTGCGGACCTACACCTGACGACGTGTTGCACTCGGAAGGAAGCTGCATACGTTGAGTCGCAAGTTTATACCTATTGTGCAGATACCGTTGCCACGTGACTTCCTATACGATAGCAAAAAACACGTCTACAAGCGAACGAGCACAGAAGGGCGACAACAAACGTCCCTAAGCAAGAAGGTGCCCGGGAATAACAGTGCGGAATAGAAAGGCACTGTGAAATCTTCTCGTTTTCTATGCTCCTTAATAAAGGGGCTATGCAGACAAAGTACAAATTTGTTTTACTTGTAAGATTTTGTGTTTTATAGTGCCCCCAGCGCTTGTCCGGCAGCAAACGATGCTTTAGTCACTAGAAATTATTCAAGTTTTGCTAAAATTTTGATTCTCCCGGCAAATCGCATGTTTATTGAGGTCGTTTGCGACGATGTCACAAAAACAGGTCTTCAAGCGAACCCGAATGCGGCAGCGGTCTTTCAGGGAGCTAAAAAAGCCTTGTTTATTGTCAATCCTCCCAGATAGCGCCACCATACCGTAACTGGCCTTTGCCCGTATTTGTTTTGTTTTTCCCGTATGTTTTGTTTTGCACCTGGCTTGTTTTTCCTACGGTAGAAAGTATTCGATTTGTAAAACATGGGGTATACTCGACAACGAGGGCCGCGTAAGACGATGTCGCTTCCGCCAATCGGCCGGTGTGGTGTCAGACAACCCGAAAGCGCCATACTTCTGTGCAGCTATAAGAAGCCTAGTGTTCGGAGTAGCAACAACAGCTCGCTGTGGTACTTCTAACTGCGTGTGCTTTCGTAACTTCTATTTTTACTCCACCATTCTTACTTCTTGGGAATGATTATATGCATAACGTTGCAGCGAAAGTAGCTCATGCTGCAAGTTTATAATCCCTGCGTAGTTTGCGTTTGCGTTTAGCGTCCTACGCAATTGCAGAGCTGGCTGTTATGACATCATGGGTTCTGTGACAGGAAACGAGCTTGTAGGTCGCATGGCCATATCATTTTTGCCTAATTATGTAGCTTATTTGAGCTGAGTTCGCATTAAAAGTTGTGTCAGTTTTATTTACACTAGGCACTCTTTCGAATGAACCAAACGTGTGTTTTATCTTCATGCACCTTGAAGAGTGAATACATAATTAACGAGAATCTTCCCGCTTTCTTCATTTGTGTGTAGAGCACCAGGCAAGGCATTACGCGGAAAGTCCTTTCAAATTCCCTATAAAACAGCCTGAAACTTGCCCTAAATACACCAGTAAGACGTCCCAGTGACAAGAAACAGTACCTGTTTTCCCAACGAGAGCGTGCATGTCAAACAATACTGGAGTTTCTCTGCATGAACTTGAGTGCAACGATGCGCTGTTTTCGGCTTGGTTACGTCATTATCGCACAAAAAGAAACCACAAAGTACGCACATGTCGTATTTACGTGCAAAGCAAGATTGCAAAGAAGAAATACTCCAGCCCTAAGTGACATCCAAGGAATGGAGAGAAGGTGCACAAAGTAAAGGAGGTAATTATCAGATGCTATGTTAGCTTGAGAACCGTAACATAGGATGCAGCGTCTCCAAGGTAGCAGAAGATGTTGCTTACAAAACCAAAGCCAGTGTGCTGCATTCATACATGCATTGCTGAGTTTTTAGCACCGTTCAGATGGAGGGGGCGGGAGGGGGCTGTAAATATCCCTACTCATTTCGACACGTCAAAAAATTCACAATGTAAGCCTTAAGAAAAAAAGGTTTACAGTATGTGTTCTGGCACCTGTCACAGAGAGATGTGTACTAGGAGGTCATCGTGAGGGTAAACAAACAAACAAGCATTCAATTTTCAGGTCGTTGCTCAAGACAGTGGCGTTGTTTGTGTCCTCGAAGAACCAGCTCCGCCACAGGCAGCCATACTTCGGGGCAGCGACAATGCCTGCAGTATCTCTGACATCACCAAAAAAAAAACGCAACTTATCCCATCTGGGTATCGTTCGGCTAGGAGTCCCCAGGATGCCACATCGCTTCCATACGATCTATCGTAGTCAGAAACTCCGAGATGCGCAGATTTTGTGAGGATGGAGCACGAAGTGTCAAAGAAAGCAAGATTAGTTAGAACGAATCTACCGAGACTGTTCTAAACGTCAGCAGATGGTCAGCGTGATCGCCCGATTCTTTCGTTTAACTCGCTTGTAGAGATGATCCTTCCCTCGCACAATGCCACGACAATTTATGTAGGCTGGTGCAGCAGCGGCGACAACGAAAGCACCTTCTTGCCGCGACGAGGACGGAGTCCTTTGTTTAAACGACCCGCACCGGCACAACACATTATATCCTAGCAAACGCCATATCAAGCTCCTGAATCTTTCTTCAGGACGAGAAAACAACGTCAAACCTGGTCCTAAATATTTAATAGTTTCATGCAATAACCACTGCTGTGAGGTTGTTTCAAAATTATGTTTGGCTCGTAAACTACAAGGAAGCATCGCGAAAGCACAAATTTACCCTTTCGTTCACCACCACGCACCGCAAAAAATTTGTAAAAAACGAAAAAAATATCTTTAACAACGCTAAGATTGCATCTGGCTGCGACGTGTAATTCCGCCCACCACACCCACGAAACCATAAAATTGAGATCGACTGTTGGATGTCTAAGTGTGCGAGTATCCCCCGAACTTCGGGGCAAAACGGGGACGCACTCCTTGTTCCGGCTTCAACAGTACGCAAACGACGTTTTATTATATGTATTCCTATTCCCCTTACACAGCGCCCACTGTAGTACCCGCAATTATCGTCTTAGTGGCCTTGTTTGCCCACTTTGGCTGCAACACTTGATCCCAGCCACTCGGCTCGTTTCCCTTGAGAATCCGCCGGCCTTCACTGTTGATTGCATTATGTTTACTGCATGCCCGACTGGCAATCTTGTTATTAAGCGTACAGACGAGGTGGCGCGTGTCGCAAGCCGCATTACCGGTGCTATCCTTGCTGTTACTTGTCTCGAGGGCAACCAAGTCAACGGTTACCGCGCTCTTGACGTGCCAGCTCCACTCTCTGCTGTTCAGATGATTTGTATCTTCCTCCATTTAATAATGGCACCAAAAAGAACTAAGCTCCGAAGAAGTTTTTCCAACATGCCCCATCTATGGACGACGAAATTATACGCAAACAAACGAGCAGGTTCAGGGCACCTATTTTGGTGAAGAGCCAGCGCAGCGGATAGGGGAGACGCAATACGCAGCGGCCTTAAATAACGCTTGGACTATGAGGTGACAACAGATTTGATCACGTGCCGCACCGAGATTTCCAATCTGAGTGCTTCGCCTCTGTGTGGATCGATAATGAGCGATTGATTGTAGGGATTAAGGCGGCGACGCTACACAGATGATGAGGCGCGCCGTGGTAGAGGGCTCCGGATAACTTTTGACGGGCTGGGGACATTTGACGTGTGGCGAAATCTGAAACACGCGGGCATTTTTTTTTTGCTTTTCCTTTCCATCATAAAAGCGGCCATCTTAAGACTGGTGCATTCTTACGGAAATGTATCACTGGTGGAAGCAGCACATTTAGTTGTTATTGTAGCGCAAACGGATATAATTGCTCGTACAAAATATTTGAGAAGCAAAACACGAGAAATACCCAGAACAAAATATTTTGCAAAAAACGGACGAAACCAAAAATATGCATTCTATGCATTCCCTCTAAAAATACCAAGAGTACACTAAAGAACCAGGGAAATGAACGTGAAAATGCAGATAAAAATAATATAACGCAGCAACCCTTCCCAACACCCGGTATGTGAATAAAGTAAATAATTGGCGAAGTACCGTGTTTTTGCGATTGGAAGCACCCCCCCCCCCCCACCCTACCCCTATTCGAACCCACTCCACTAATTTGAGGGAAAAAAATCGAAAAAAAGTTTGCATGCGAATCTAAGCACCCCCTTATCTTAAGCAACCATCGCCAGGCGTATTTGAGACGCATGGAAGTGGGCACGAGTTAACGTTGTGTCCTGGTAATTTACGAAGTTTTAAATTATAAGCCATTTCAACATACCAAAGACGACCTTTTGTGGATTACAGAGAGCGGCGGACCCAGGCGCACAATGGACTCTAATGGTAGAGAGGGTGGCTGAATACCACACTTGAGCGATGGGTTCACTGTCTTTGCCCAAGTTCCTAATGTTTGCAAAATAAAAACTTATTCCTCGCACTCGTCTCGGCGAGGTACGGGCGGAAAACTATAGGGGGGGGGGGCGACTATTTAAGTTTTTCGAATCTAAGCACCCCTTCTTCTTAGGGAATCGCGATCGTAGAAAAAATAGAGCGCTTGGAGTAGAGTTAATGAGGTATACTTGCACTTAACAGCTATAATGGTAGAAATTTTTGATCGTTGGCGAAAAAGAAATAAAACAAAAATAAAACAGTAAAATAATACGACGTCCTTGGCTACTCATAGCCAAATGTTGATGCTAAAGACACACTTTAAACAAGCGGTGCAAGAAGAAATATAACTGAAAATTGTCTGAATATCTGCAGATTACTGGTCTACTTGTCGCCCAAGGCTGAGGGCGACGGTTATGGCTCATGCAAACAAAAGGGCGTGGTTCAATCACAAAAAACAATAAATAATGGCCTAAAGCACCCGGATTATTTTACTTATCCAGGTTCCTACAAAAGTCCTTTGAAGTCCTTTTATGTTGATTGCGAGAACGCAGATTAGAGACAAAATGACCCAAAATTCGATGTGTTTTTTTTTCTGAATCCCTGGATTGTCAGACGTTGGGGGCTTTTAGCATACACCTATCGCACATGCCCCTGTGACGCAAAAAACCAAAACTTTCGAAGCAATAATACCGCATGGTCGTTAGGCTAAGCACTGCGAAAAGGCAGTCCCAAAAAACTTCAAAACTATGAGACCAAATTTTGCTATATAAATAGGGGGTGTCTTTTCCTCACACATCTAACTAATTTACAGGTGTAGTGAGATGCCCGGTACCGGTGAAGAGTGAAGAAGAAGGTGAAGAAGTTAACGGAGAAGCAGGACATTCATCCGCACGCGGGTATGTGCGAGAAGAGAAGACCGTTCCAGAAGGGCGTGCAAGAGGAGGAAGACGTCGGAGGAGGGAACGCAAGACCGGCTGGAGTTCGGGCGCCCTAAACAAAGGCTACATCCACCCGATGGCGACGACCATCCAGCAGCGCTGGGACGTCGCCAGCTCTGCCGCCACAGCGGGGCCCGCCTCTTAGGGCAGGACACCCGTCCATCTCCAGGTACTCGAGCTTTGTGCCGGGTAGCGTGGTCATCGTTCCCACCGTTGGGGGCCGCCTTGTCGTCAGGTGGACCACCTGCTCTCTTCCAACAATTCGAGGCACCCGTGCCTTGTGCCGCGGAGCCTCGCCTCGTGCGACCTCGTTGGTGTCCCGTTCCTGTCACGGTGTCGGGTCGTATATTTCTCGGCCCACCAAGGCAGCGGTGATACGGCACCATTGCGCCACATGTTTGCACGATGCCTGCGACGACATCACCTCCGGTTCTCGTCACTTCTGGAAAGTTGAGGCCTGACCATGAGAGCTACAGGCAACAAGAACTGTGAGCTCGTTCCGTTACTGGTCTGACTGCTATTGCTCGTATGACTAACGCGAGTAGGACCTTAGTCCTTAGTTTTTATCTGTAGTCTTTAGGTCCAGAGTCTGTCTGTTCATAAATGTTGTGCTTCCGTGTTCTGGAACCACGTGTTGCCTCTCGTTCTTAGCTCGTCACGTGGGCAAGTCTCGTTGTTCACAACACCTGAAACCTGACATCATCACAACAGGTTATTACTTCAAAAAACAACATTTACCTCGAGAAACAGTGGTCAATCCAATGTATGTTTATTAGCACAGTAAAATAAAGATGGAGCACTTGCGAAATCAAAATCCTTGGTAAAAGTAGCATAGATTTTTAATACCCACATGCACGTGTGAAGGGCTTTGTAAACGCAAGAATATGTTCCCGGTGAGGAAAGTACACCCTATTCACCCAAGAATATTGAATCGCATATCAAAAGTACGTAGTGTGGCCAAGAAGCGTTACGGAGATGCCATTTTTGTATTACTGAGTATAAAGTGTGATCACACCTATGAAACAAAGCGTCACTTAGGCAAGGAGCACTAAATCATGTTATCAGTTTTATTACCCTACGCAGTAACTTGGCTAGGAATGCCTTGTGCATAATCATAACCTTAATAGGTGTTTGGGCAAGAAATGGTTATAAGAAACATGGCGCGTTGTCTTTACACACCTTGCATTCAGCGTGTGAAGCAGCCTCATACCTACAAATTGAAGGTTTGAGCAGTGGAGCTACACGTGCCAGTAAGGGAGAAGTTACGTACACTGTATGCTGTAGATATATATTAAAACATAAAAAAGTCACACCTTGACGACAAATTAAGGGAACCAGTGGGGGCGCGGGAAGAGCGAGTATACACTTACGTTATCCTATAGTTACGTCTCCTCTCCGTGCTCTGGCTACGAGCAAACCGGAGCCATTGGCTTGAGTGGGTGGGCTTGTCACAATACCAGAATATTATGCTGGGTAATTTACAATCCGACATCTTAGTGTTAACGTACACAAGTCAACATTTGGGCCTGCAAAACACTTCAATCGTGATGCGCAGTGCTAACAAAGCAGCGTTTATACTGCTTAATAAGTCATGGAATTTTATTCCCTACCAAAAACGTACTTCGCACCCTTTTAACACCCTCCAAGACGGGCGTTTAATATTTCACCCCTTCTTGCTGTGTGCAAAAGGGTGTTGGTCACATAAACATTGGTGTGACTATGATGTAATCCTTTTCACAGCTCTTGGAGAGGGTATAAAAAAGCCTAGTAGGCGTCTTAGAAATACATTCGGCCACAGGCATAACTGAAGCAAAGCTTTACCTTTTTCTCATTTCCTCCTGATTTGGTGTCATGTAATTTAACACAACTGCTGCGTTTCCTTCGCGGTATTTCCAAAACCCATTCGCAAATTATCTTAGAAAAGAACATCTTACTTCCTACCTACCGAAAGAGGCTATCGTAAATAAAAATCAAAGCCGATTGCATACATTGCCATTGCGGGAGTGGATAAACTGAACCAAAGCACACCCACTCAAAGCGCTTCTTATAAATAAAAAAGGCACGAATGAACACATTTCGTTTAATGGTTAAGAGAGAAATTTCTGACCAGGAACAAGGAATCGGCATAAGTGAAAACAAATTCTTGCTAACATATAACACTCGAACCAGAATCGGTCGATTGGGCTCTTCGTAGAGGTACAATGGAGCAGATCCCACATTATTTTGCTCCAGGGATTCCGTCCCATTGACTCGGGAATGCGCAATAAAAAAATGTATTTCCTTTCGCTCCAGCTATAAGACAAACGAAAAGGTGACAGGTATACGGAAACTTCTCCCACTAGTCATCCGAGCGAGCTGGCCCGGCTTGTTTTGATTCTTACTGGAGTGTGGTGGTTGTGGTGAAGAACATTGATTTCAATTGTACGACGTGCGAGCAGGCAAGTGCAATCGATGCAGCGTTTCGTGCATCAATCACCGTAAGAAAACGGAGCTTTCAAACGAAACAAAAATCTATGTATATCCGCAACAGGCATCAATGTTCAAAGATGCGGCGTATTTGAGTAATCGCCCGACTTCCATTTGCACAACCGACCTTTAATAGTTATTGTTGACTCCAGCGCCCAGTCAAGCAGTCGTCGCAAAAAGCAACGTGAGACATAAAAACACCTTTCTCGCAGTTTCAAAGGAGAGCAATTTAGATGGACAGTCGAGCGTAAAAAAGACTTTTTTTGTATTCTTCTTGAATGAATAGCTGGATTTCATGCACCTGGTAGTTTAGACATTGCATTATGTCCTGAAACTTGTTTTTAACTAGGAAATGTGTCGTTTGAAATATTACCATCATCGGCATACCGAGGTACACTGTGAGACGAAGGCCTCTCACATTAGCCTCCAACTCCTGTCCTATGCCGCTTGAGTCGACAGTTTTCCACAAAACTTCTTTATGTTATACCTTAATCGAAATAATGGCCTTCCCCTCCTTCTAGACCCATTTCATGGTTTTCACTCTGCTACCCTAAAACCGCTTCTTAACATGAATCTGCGAATTTAACGATGTCTGACACCCGTCTATGCGGAACCCAGTGCTTTTCGAAAAAAGCAATTCATTCAGGGTATTCTGTTATGCTTCAAATTTTCGTAACACCACCAACATAGAAATCTCCTTGCAGCGTGCTACATGTATCACATTGGGTTGACGTGCATATTTTTTGTTATACTCAATTGGCAGCACTGTGACGATTCCACAATCTCATCGTGGACCAACAAGATGACGTTTTCTTTAAGACATTTTAAATATCCACGTCTTCTTTTGGTCCCTTCATGACAAAGGAAAGATGACCCTAATACTCCTGCAGGGACGTTAAATGGTTTCCTTCTTTCTAAATATTCTGCTTTGTAAACACTGCCTTTTCTACTGCTTCAGATTCCAAGGCGTGGGAAATAAACAAATAAAGTGAAGAAATGAATGAGCAAATAAATAAAAAATAGGCAACAAAATTTCGTTATTAAATACAGTACTTGTCTAGAGGTAATCCTGTGTTCCCAGAAAACTTTCGCAGCTTCAGAAAATGACAGTAGCTTCAGGTCAAAGGCCTTGTTTCTCTTGACGCCAGCATAACACAGAATCCGCTCAAATAACCCGCTGAAATCTTGCTCTTTAGTTTTTGCCAACCAGTTTTAACGACAGCGTAAGATAGTCTCCCGTTGTATAAGGCCTTAGAACGCGTACGTGGAGTAGTGTTTTTGAATCTCTGAAACCAACGGCTTGCTTCGCCCCGTTTTTTGTTAGCTTGTGCAAAACAACCTAAAAGGTAATAAATTTTTTTTCCTCAGGGGGAACCGTATGGTCTTGACGATAATATCGAGAAAGCAGGACAGCTTTGCTGGCGAACGCCCTTCGGTATTGCTAAAAAACTCGAGATAGTTGTGGTACGTTTTCTTGAAGTGCTGAATTAACCAAGGCCTGGCTGTTTTGAGAGGGAATTGCGCTGTCTATCAAGGAAAACCCCACCTTTCAGTGCAAGCTTTCCTCACAGTGTGGCTGCACTTAGATGTGTTTTTGCCCGGCCACTGTACGTTTCTTTTTTACATAAGGACATAACAAAGAAAGGCTAACCACTTCGAGGCTAACAGCTCTGCTGCAATACCTAGCAAGGTTTCCAGGTGTTTTTTTTATTTTTTGAACCATAACCCCACCTGGCTATCCTGAGTTTGGCAACTTCAGTACTCTTGTACCAAAATTTCCATTGACCAGGCAGACCCGTCTCGCGGCATACGATCTCTGCTACTCTAAGTTTGCTAATTTATTTCCTTACTTCCTTTATGCATAATTTCCTCTACTTTAAAGGCAATGTGATTTAAAAAGCATTCCACGGACGCCATATTTTCCTCTCAAAATAATGAACGACGGCAAGATCGAAGGGGTTACAATATGCCCGGAGTGAAATGCTCCTGTGATCATAACTATCAAAAATAAAATGCAACAGTTTGACAAGAAATTTCTAGTTCAGAAAGCACAAAAACAATAAAAAAACCAGCACAGGTTATGCTAAGAGGGCCTAATTTTATAAACAGAAAATATACCTCTTTTCACTTTTGTATTGTACTGATAAGAGCAACCATAGACGTAATATCGTTTGCGCAATAGCGGTGCTTTTATGAACGGTACTCCATCATTACACTCAGTATGAGATGTTTTCTCTTGTGCGCGCCCCGTTCTATCAACCATGCTTATGAAGTCTCAACAGATATACAACAATGCTGAAACAGAAAATTGCGATTTAACCAGGAAGACACGAGGGCTCGCCTCAATCTGATCTACAACATGGCGGCAGCTGTTGCTTGCAAATGGGGAGAATATTACTATAGTGGAGACGAAAGAAATGATACGCGATCTTAAAATGCTCCGTGCTTGTGAGTGAAGTTTGCATGTGGTGTTTGTGCTCCTATTGTTTGCAGACCACTTGCCAGCCGTGCCCATATCTAAGCAGATCACAGCAAAATGCCTCTTACCCGGGAATTATGCAGGCTCAAAGAATGTGTAACCTGGCAACAAAAGGCGGTGAACGCAAGGTTCACACAAAACAAGGAAAGCGTAGAAAATAAGCCTTATAAAAAGGAAATTCAAAATAATGAGTTTATTTACAGAAATTTCAAGCCCTCTGTTATATTATTCTGCTGCCTTCTCCCCACCGCAAGAGGTATCTTACCAACCCTGAATGGTGCCATGCTGCCGACGAAACACCAAACCATAATATTTAGGGTGTAATTTCTCAGACCAGTCACGTAAGAATTCCCGAAATCGCCCCATAGAGAAGCCTCAGATGCAACCGCAGAATCGCCAAAACAAGAAATCTTCACCCGTTGGGCTCACCCCCTAAAAAGCATAACAAAAAAAGAATGAAAAAGAAGAAAGAAACTATCAGCATCCAGCAGACACCGATCAAGATCAGCCCGATGGAAAATTGAACGGGTTGGTTTGATACAGACAAAAAAGGGCAAGAAAGACGGTGACGCGGAAAAGAAAGCTGGTTCTATTTTCTGCTATTCTGTGCAACATTTACTTTGTATTCGGCGACGCCGATTTGTTGCTCCGTTTTTTATAAGGAATCTATACCCGTATATTGTAGATCTCGGCATACTCGTCGTACCATGAATTTACCCGCGCAAACAAAGCCAAACCACCACCACGACAACGGCGTATAAAGCATCTCCCGCCCTCAAAAATTGCATGGCCACACAAATTGTCTTGAAATTGGGTCTTTACTCCAATTTTCAGGACGTCAGACAAGCAACTCTTCCGATACAAAGGAATCACCTGTGCAAATAATTTGGAGACGGGCTATCGAACAGAAGAACCTACCTGACGACATAATGTGCATGTCAGTCCAAAATACTCTCCTGCTACAAAAAACGTGGATTCAAACACACCCAAAAACAAGCGGGAAGCCAGACACACACTCCTTCACGAAAAGTTCCAAAACAAAAATATAGAATACGCAGCCCAATGGAGTGGGATTGTACGAAGGCGAAGTGGGAATATATTTCACGACCAATGCCACCTTTGTGGGTACAAGGCCCCACCTACATGCAGGAATGAAACTCATGGAAATTGGAGCCACTGTCTTGGCCATCCGGTTAACGTAACTGTGAAATAAAAGCTTGGGAATCAGTACAAACTCTTTAAAGACTGTTGACTGCAAGCAGTGTACCTAAACGCTCTATAATTACTCTCCGTATCACCTTGAAGAAGGTTGGTACTGCATAAACACCCAGACCAGAGCGCCTGTAAGAGAACGACTTAGTCGATAAAAAGGCCGTCTACTCACGCACCGTGCTCCTCGAGGCTTTGTCAAAGAACGTAGAAACAGCTCCTCATCACACTCATAAAAGAAGAAATGTTTCCATGCCACACGAGGAGTTCAATGCCGGTGCAGAGAAAGCACCGCGCCGAATACAAATAACTAAATACATAAAGCCACAAATGTAGATAGGTGAGCATGTTTGAAAATAGACACCTTACTTATTTACAACTAATAATTTTCTAGAACAACAACCCTTCTCCACAATACCTGTGGGCAGAACAATATTCTAAGACGAGGACAACTCAATCTTTATATATTTCACAAATACCGAAACATTTCAGGTAGCCCTGGCTAGGCCGGCACATTCAGATCATCGTCAGATAACTAAACTTTACCGGGAAAAGAGAGGCTCCTTCAGAGGCGCTCAAATTTTGGTTCAATCTTTAAGATTTTGCTGTCTGTGTGCCTTTTTTTCCAAACTACCCATACTTTTACTGAGTAAAGCTCTGCTCTCTACCTCACTCTGTCATAAAATAGCGCGTACCATTTGGATGCGCAAACAAGAAACGAGTGCGAAAGGAGCTCACGTCGACGCTTTCTGCAAATCACAATATACACACTAAACGAAAATACTCCGGACAGGGAGTAAAAGGCTTGTCCTCTCGCGCACTCATTATATGGAGCTTTGTTTACTCGGCTCAGAGAGAGTATTTTGCAAACTGCACAAAGTAATACAGTCAAACCTCGATATATCGAACACGGGTATATCGAATTATTGCCTATATCGAACACTTTCTATATCACGCGGAAAATCCCATGCATTTTTAATTTTTTATTTCGAACTGGGACGGACATGAAATGGGTATATCGAACTCCGCCACCCCATACTTCCCAGACCGCTCGCGCTCTGTTGACAGGCGGCGAGCTATCCCGCAGTACCCTCAAGGATAGCGGTGGCGCGATGGGCGTTTTTGACTGCTGCGCATCGGTTGCACCGAAGCAGAATTGGACGGTGCAAAAGAAGAATGCGAGCTTGAAGAAACCTGGGGCCAGCTGGAGCGCTTTGTTGGTGCTGAGCCACGAAGCATGTGCATTGATGACTTTGTTGGCGGTGACGACAGCACCGGAACGACGGCGGATCTGACGGATGTGGAGATCCTAGCGGGGGTTACTACTGAGCGCACAAACGAAGACGCTGCCGAGGTTGTACCCAACGCAAGCGCTGATAGTGCCCCGCTCCCAACTTCGACCGAGGCTTCAGCGGTTTTGGCCCTACCGCATCGCTACTACAGCGCTATAGAAGGCACTGGCCTGTCGCTTGTGGAACGTTTGGACTACGTTGAGGAAGTCGTGTATAACACGCCAGGCTACCTTGCTGCAGTAGTTTAAACCAAAAGAATAAATACTTTGAAGCCCCAAGTGAGTATTTACTGCACAATTCGTTAATTCATTTATTTGTACCAGTTTATGACGCATTTTTTACGTGATTTTATATATCGAATTCTGGTTATAGCGAACTATTTCGCGGGCACCGCACTGTTCGGTATATCGAGGTTTGACTGTACAGTTTTTGAAGTATTTTTGTGGTTTATGACAGGGCTGATGAGGGGAGTTTTTTTGGGGCACTAGGCGGAGTTTGTTATGCCATTCTGAACACCCTTGAAGGAGGGTGTATTTAGGCATTCGGCGCTGCATTTCATTACAGCCAAAACTCCGCCACAGAAAATAGTGTTTTCGATTGTGTAATGAAAAATTTTCGATTGTGTAATGAAAAATCACAATATACACACTAAACGAAAATACTCCGGATAGGGAGTAAAAGGCTTGTCCTCTAGCGCACTCATTATACGGAGCTTTGTTTACTCGGCTCAGAGAGAGTATTTTGCAAACTGCACAAAGTAATACATTTTTTGCAGTATTTTTGTGGTTTATGACAGGGCTGATGAGGGGAGTTTTTTTGGGGCATTAGGCAGAGTTTGTTATGCCATTCTGAACACCCTTAAAGGAGGGTGTATTTAGGTATTCGGCGCTGCATTTCATTACAGCCAAAACTCCGCCACAGAAAATAGTGTTTTCGATTGTGTAATGAAAAAGCTTGTGCTTATAAGAACGCCGCTGGAGAAGGGCAGTATCGAGAGTTGCAACGAACACATAGCACAACTTCATTAGAGACTTGAAAAGAACAAAAGGGAGCTTTATTTATCGCACATCAACGTGACAGCAGAAGAAAATATTTGCGTTCAATAATAACCTTATACTCAAACATTAGAGTCGAACCCAAACAAATACAACAATAGAGACTATGTCACATCTACAAATAAAGCTCCTCAAACTCAGATCAAACATCAATCCCTGTAACTACACGTTTTATATGTAGAAAATATATGCGGTCACTAGCCGCGCGGTGGCTGAATGGGGGTTGTGCTCTTAAGACAAAGGATGCTTGGTCGATCCTGGCCACTTTGGGCGTTTTTCATAGGGAAGCGAAACACAAAAATGATCGTGTGTCGATAATAATGACCGCCAGGTGGTAAAATCCCCCCTATCACGGAACGACTCATACACACAGTAGCTTGGGCTTATTGAAACCCCTAAAAAGTTTATATGTAGCTCCAAAAGACGCCCATCATACATGCGCCTATTCTAGTTACCCATTATCACTAGTTGCAAAGCAAATAATTAGACTATGCAAAGCCGAAGTTAGATTCGTGTCCTGGTTAAACCATGTGGTTTATGTACGACATAAACCAATAGAAATTAGAACCATATTTTGTAGGTACTTCTAGTATGAACTTTGTACCACAGTTCATAAGAATGGCATGACCAGACACCTTCGTAAAACCATCTACGGAAAAGCTACACCACCTGGACACGACGTCTCCAATTAAAGGAAATCAACAACTCCCGAAAGAAAAAAGAAACAGGCGGGGCATTCAGACATGATGAAAACTTTAAAGATATCAGCATCCCCGCCAACAAGGAAGAGAACTTTACTATAAGAACGTAAACAAGATGACGACATGTTAATACGGGTTGGAACCTGCATAAAGGGTACATGATTTGGGGCTAATCACCTGCTATCCGTGCGTGCGTTTCTCCATCTTTTAATCGGTTTGGATAAACGGCGGTAACGCGCGGTAGTGCCTCGGTGTGAACTCGTACGACGTTCGTGAACGTCTTCAGAAAAAGATTTGGATTTTCCCTCGCGTCACAGGTGGCGAGGAAGGTGATGCCTACTTGAAGCAGCACCTTCGCGGCGGGTTTACGGCGAATTTAGAGCTTTCCTAGCAATGGAAACTCGCGGATATGGAGGGGGAAAGGAGAAGCTTGGGCCAAGCAAAGGAAAAAGAAAGAAGAAAAATTCATGCTACATTGCGCAATCATGTGATGTTTACAAGCACATGTAAACTCAACCCCGCGTACAATAAGGCTGTTGCACAGAAAAACTAGCTTGTCTTTGACAGAATTCTCTCCAGTTTGAAGCAAAGTGCAGCGCCTGGAATATTTATTAATTAAAAATGAGATTAAGCCGGGTTTTTTAGAAAATGACTGCAGCCAGACAAACACATTAACTTTCATGCGACGAAACGCGCGTCACAGTCCAGGATGGTTGCATGTTAAAATCAAAATTGAAATTTCAAACTCGGGAAACGTCACGGCGTTAGCTGATATCATCCCGCAGAGACCTACCAAAGTAGGATGTATAGACCATAAAGCATGCCTAGCGTTTTTGACATCGACTTCTTCATGTAGGAAGAATGGTTGCGTTCCCAGCGCAACATTTTTATGCGTTGCTGTTGTTCCACTGGTTGTTGTTCCGATCGACACTTCACGAATCCTGCTTGTGCTCTCGCACGCAAAAAACAGCACATTCCATCACACTCAATTGAACACGTGCAGTGGAGTCTCAGGGGTGTTCACTGCGACTTCACTGGATACCATCGCACGTGGGCATCACGGGCAAGGAGGTTGCTGACGCCCAGGCCAAGGGCGCAGCTCGCCAGGCAGGGGTACCAGCCTCTCGGGATGTGGTGTCGTTTGACGCTGCAAGGACTATCTTGGCCCGAGTCGTGGAGGGTCAACATCCACATGCTCGAGTGGTCAGTGGTCAGGCCCCACGGCTCCTGCCCGGCCGCATCGGTAGAGTCGCCCGGTCGCTTGTGGTTGGCCCGTGGCTTAATTGCTGCAGCGTGGGAGCCCGCCTGCAACAGCAGCGCCGCCGGGCGTCCCCCACCTGTGCCGACTGCCCAGAGCCCGAGACACTCGAGCACTTCCTGTGCTCTTGCCGTCAGCACGACACCGCGAGAGAGGAACTAAGGACCGCATTCCAGCGACTTGGTGTACCAAGCCACAAGCTGGAAGACTTCCTGTTCCCCACTGGATCAGACGCTTTACGACGGGAGGTCTTCCAGCACCTCTTCAACTTCCTAGTTGTGACAGGACTAGTGCAGAGTTTGTAGCGGTCGCGCCTTGGACGAAACGAACGCTACATAGACTGTGGCCCACTCTCGTCCTTCCTTCCTCTTTCTCTCTTCCTATCCTTTGAAACCCGCCTTCCCTCCCTGGACTGGGTTGTATCAGGGTGAACTCCCGACTGAGTTCAACAATATCCGCAGCTCTTTTCTCTTCCCTTCTTAATAAATCACCACCGCGACCTAAGCGAACACGTGCATCCGACAACGCTTCGAGAACCGTCTTCATTGATCTTGCTGAGACACGCCTTTCTTGTATGCATTTTAAACCGCAAGGTCCTCGCATTTTGTAAAATGCGGGGGACAGGCAACGTTTTCTATACCGGAGCTCGCTGTCTCCTCTCACGTTCACCGGGAGCGGCGGTCCTTTTGGCGACTCGCCTCTCGTTTGCGCCGCGATTTTGCGAGAGGCTCGTTCTTTAACTCCGCTCGCAGACCAAGGTTTTAGCAACACAAATCTCCTCCCCAAAATGTTTTTCGGAATTTATGCCCTTAGCTCCATTCTCGGATAGAGCAATCCTATTTTATCACACCGTATTTGAAGCGTCGCTTGGTTTTCAGAGTGTTTACGCGTACACTGTTTTCTACATTACACAGTACGCAGCAAACATTGTACGGCTGCAGGATTCATCGGAAAATTTATAAAATGGAATTCCCCATTCGGCTTGTTTTCATTTATTGTGTAGCTACGTCGAGTAGAAAGCTGGATCCGGCCTGTGGCTTCGGCGAAGCGCGCGCCCAGACGACAGGCATGTTTGATTGATTGATTGTAGGGTTTAACCCGCCGACGCAACGCAGGCGATGAGGCGCGCCGTAGTGGAGGGCTCCGGATTAATTTTGACCACCTGGGGATCGTTAACGTGCGCCGAAATCTCGTACACACGGGCGTTTTTGCTTTTCGCCTCCATCAGAAAAGCAGCCGCCGCGGCCGGGAATCGAACCCGCGACCTCGTGCTCAGCAGCGCAACGCCTTAGCCACTGAGCCACCGCGGCGGGTGACAGGCATGTCGGGCTGAACGACAGAGCGCCAGCGAAGCAGCACTTACCTCCCCCCAGTCAACTAGAACCGGCGCGGCAAGGCTTCAAGCGAGCACATCTGTGACGCCTTTCCTAACAGAACCACCTCCATGACGGCACAACGCTGTGCGCTGAGCCAGCTCAAGATAAATGCGACTAAATAAATAGCCTCGCCAGGCATGGCTTAGTTAAGATTTTCTGTAAGCACCCAAACTTTCAGTCGAGCAAACAGGCTGGAGGCTACACTTAGAAAATAGACAGTGTTACCGTCAATCTTTATGGTAGCAACGGGACAAACACCATGCAGCCGCCAGTTTTAGAAAACCGATCTTAAGCCGCAGAGAGGCAGATCGCCTCCATGTTTTTTGGTCCGCGCAATAAAAACTTTCGCGGCTAATTTAGCTCTAATTGCTGACGTTCAGTGTTTGAAAGGCAAATGTTTTATGCAACAACTTTTCTTCAGTACACTCTATAGGCGCCCACGAAACGCTACCAGACCTCCCATCTAGAGTCTTCAATGCAAACATCATTAACAAATTTTTGACACGCTTTCAGCCAGGTCTTCTTGAGTAGAGGTCGACAATATTCTCCCACAAAACGTCCACGCATAATCCATGTCAAGCGCAGATTGACGGCGAATATAAATCTCCACAAGTGATTGCAAGTGCCAGTTGTGCAAAAGAAAACAACGTCATCCTTATGAAAAAAAAATGTCTGAATAAGGTCTGAAAGTACGTGTAATCTGCGGCCTTTTGGGTCGAAGCACCTTAATGCCAAGGCTTGTCCGACCGGCATCCGTCCGGCGTCCGTGCTCACGGATTGCACCGTTTAAATCGAAACATCTGTGAACAGCAGGTTCACAAAAGCTTATCAAGAACAAAATAAAAGTTTTCCAAAAGGTTACAGAGTGAGTGAGAGAGAGAGAGGGAGAGCGCTCTGCTGTTCGAGATAAATGTAGTGTGTATAACCGCGTTCCAGATCACACATTCTCTTTCTGCCATTGATGAAAACGAACATAGGGCGCGGCATGCGGCGGCTCAACATCTACGCAGACAACAAGCTACCCCGGAGGCGAGAGCTCGGGAAGCGACGTCAAAACGGCAAAGCGCGAAGTGGACCCGGAGTTGAGTGCTCGGGAAGCAGCGGCTCAACGCCAACGCCGACAATAAGCTACCCCAGATTATATACTGTACACACGCGTCGTCACACATTTTCATGCGCGAGTGGGCAATGTCACGGGTGATTTACGGTAAGAATGATCCCCAGTGCTTCGCCCACTCTTCATGGTTCACTTCGTGGAGATGCCTGAATTTTTAGCCACGCTGTATGCCATGCGACGTCTTATAAAATACGACTCGGGCATATTCGCGTATTTCATGTCAACCGCAGACCTAAGGCATAAAAAATCTGAATATAGTAGAACAAATGTCACGCAGCCAAAAAGAAGAGGAATCAACCCACCTCGAAGAAAAATATTAGATAAAGGCCTGAATGTAGATGCCATCTGAAACTCTTTTGGGCAGCGGTATTTTGGCAGGTTCTCTAAATCCCGTGAAAATATTCTATCATGCAAAGTCCACCCATGTCCCCGTCAAGATGAGATCGAAGGTGGTAGAAGAAATGGCAGAAGAAATCCACATGTCCCAAGGCAAGGACATCATGGCAACAAAAAAAATGAGCAACCGCTGCGGACACCCATAGGGCAGCGCAGATAGAATGCTCCACAATGCTTTCGAGAAAACAATCACGAGAACCGAGGAGACCACCCACCCGAAAAAAGTAGGATTAAAAAAAGCATTGAGCGTGCGGAGAGTCTCGTAATTGTGTGGTCATCTCCAGATCGACAAAATAAGGCGTCTTCACAACACAAAACGTGATAATATAAAAGAAACGCTTCAACAAAGAACTTCACTAAACTCTTGAGCAGCGAACCAAAAATTAGGGTAACAAAGCGAAGACGACATTTACTTTCACTTTTTAGCATGATAAATTCATCATAATCAGCCGCAGCAGCAGCAGCATCATGTCTACGCCCACAGAAGGAAAAGTCATCTCCCATGGATCTCCAATTATTCCGGTCCTGTGCTAACTTCGGCCAAGCTATCCCCGAAAACTTTATTTCATCAGTTCATCTAACGTTCTGCCACCCGCTGCCACGCTTGCCTTCTACAGGGGTCCACTCTTTTCCCCTAATGGCCAACGGTTATCTTAATTTCAGAATACATGCCCTGGCCACGGCCATTTCTTCGTACTTTTTACTAATATGTCCTCAACGTTCGTTTGCTTCCTGACCCACTTTGCGGTCCTGTTTCCGCTTAGTGTTAAACCTACCACGTTCTATTCCATTTCTGACTGAGTGAACATCAATTTAAGTTGAATTGTTTTAGTGAGCCTTCAATTTTCCGCCCCGATGGTGAGTACCGGTGACAGGTTTCTTCTTGAGATGCAATGATAGGATGCCATTAAATATCCGAAACTGGGTGAACTACAGCCTTTACTCGAAATGCACTTTAAAGGAGCACTGACAGGAAAATTTTATGTTACAGTTTTATTGCTTTAATCGATGCCAAAAGGTCTGGTGAACCTGAAACAGCACTTTAAATACTTCAGCGCGCGATAGTTAATTACATTGAACGGCCTGAAAATCGTTTGTTTCAAATTCCCGCGCTTTCATCCGGAACGGCGCATATGACAGAGTCCCGGTTTGACCTCACCGCTTTGGGCGGACGTCACCGGTGCCCGCTTGAGAGCGTGTTGCGCCCGCTCGCCTCTCGTGGGGCCGCGCGCGTGAAGTGACGTCACGAATTTTTGACGAGCGCTGTGGCGTCACTTATTTTTCCTCTCCTGGAGTGATGTCACGGTGATGTCGATTTCCTGAGTGCCGCTCCGCGCGCTGCTCCGCCGGCGCGATAAATGAGATCCAATTGAACTCTGTTCTTCGTGTCGCAGGCCGCTCATATTTCAGCCAGGGTATTCTGTTGAGTGAAGGAAGCAAACTGTGCGATAATATTAACGCCAAAAATTAGTTTCAGTGCTCCTTTAAGGTATTTGCTTAATACAAATAGTTTCGGCGCTGTAGTTCCGCCAATAGGGCTGCTGGCTAGTGTAGTCTAGAACTGTAGTTTATAATTCATGAGAGTGATACAACCTTCATGAACGTAATGATACCCCAGCGCAAACTATAAACGGGATGAAAGAGGAGCACACAACACGAGCGCTTCTCTCTCGTCCCGTTAAGTTTGCGCTGGTTAATCAAATATGAATGTACACCAACTAGCCCAGTTTTCGACCTTCATGAACGTAGCTAATCTATAGGTATCTGATTATATGGTCAGCACGAATCATGATATGGAGTGAAATCTTATCTGGTTTATAGGTTTAATTGGTTTGTTGGGTTGCACACAATCACTCTACAAGAAGAACACTGGTTTTACGCACACTGGGCTCATCCTCGGCGGGATTTTATAACCCACCTTGTTTCTGATAATGAAATGAAGGGAAGTTCATCTGCTTTCGCCCAGATATGCGCCCTCAGTCGACAATATTTTTATGGGACAAAACTAACGCAGTCTATGCCGTCTGCTTGAAACTATGTACCACCGGCACGCTCTCCATTCTTCTTGATTTGTGGAGACATGACTGACATCTACGCAATGACCTCAGTCTTCCATCGTGCCATTTGTTTCTTCTCCTTTTCCCCGTTTCCTTGGCAGTGACATGATGCATGCACAAAAAATCCCCGCCGACCCGTAACTTAAAGTGAGGAAAGCGGCACAATTTATGGGTCCCCTTATCCGAACTATCAACTTTGTTTAGTGCGTTTTCACTCGTTCTTGATAGACTATCTATCGAAAACCAAAACGTTATAATATTGGGTGACATTAACATTACATTCTTGATACCTCCAATTCTGTTTGCTCAGAGTACATGAGTTGTATTTCTAGCTACAGTTTTTAATCGGTAATTTCTCTTCCCACGAGGTGTAGAATCAGGGGTTCTGAGTCGTTACTTAATCACACTCTGTCAAACTTTTTCACTCCGCCCCCCCCCCCTGTTCGGTGCAATTGAGACATTGATTACAGACCATTTTCCGGTATTTCTGTGCTTCGATAATAGACCCATGAACATTAACAAACCAAACTTCAGGTTTTTCTTTGACAACGAAAAATACTTCGACCTAATTGCTAATACTGACTGGTCCCGTATCATCAACTGTCCCGGCCCTGAAGCTGCCTTAGACCACTTTTTCACTGCATTAATTGTGCGGTTAATAACTGCACTACCGTAAATCAGTTGGATCGAAAATACCCTAGTCCGCGCGCACCATGGCTTAAAACTTCTCTTTTACGTTCCTTGCGTAAGAAGGATAACGTATATAAAAAAATCTAAATGACAACCTTTTAATGGCAAACTTAAAATCCGCCGAAATAATTATGGTAAAATCGTTTCACTTGTAGTCAAAACAGCTAAACGTAACTATTACGAAAAATGCCTTCAGGAGTGTGTCACTGACGTAAAAAGTATAAAATACCTAATGAATTTTTAAATACAGTCCAACAACCCGACGGGGTAACTACTCTACGTAAGGATGTATCCGTTATCACCGAACCCGCCGAAATTGTAATGCCTTCTGCAAATATTTTTCCGTATAGTTCGTATCGTCACGGCTTCGCATTACTCTCGGCCTTTTAATCACAGTTTGCAATCTTTTTTTCTTGAACCCCAAATGTCCGCAGGAAGTTGAGTCTATTCTTAACACACTAAAAGTCACAGGCCCTGGTTTAGACGGTTTTAATGGCAAACACGTTGTTATCACTAATAAACTTATATCGCACGTACACCACATTTTTAACAGTGTATTTAGGACCGTAATTTTTCCACAGCGACTAAAAGGGGCTAAGGTTGTTCATGTATTTAAAAAAGGTGATCCTACAAGCCCGGACAACTTTAGGCCAATTTTCATTCTTTCTGTTTTGGACAAGATTCTAGAAAAACTGATAGGGGTAAGGTTGCAAAGGTATTTCAAGAAGTTTAATATTCTCACTTTCAACCAATTTGGATTCCGAAAAGTTTTCTCAACTGACAGTGCCATTGCTACTTTTACTCATAAGTAGGCGTGTGCGAATATTCTAAAATTTGGAATATTAATCGTATATGTAATATGTTATATTCGCATTCACTTCAAAAAACGTGTACTCAAAACATTTCGAATATTCGAAAGCGTTTGAATAATTTGGTATTTTGGAGTGTTTGGATTGATCAGTTTTTACGGGGGACGTATGCGGATTTTAACTTCGGAAAAAAAGACCAAACCATCGTTTTTTTTAACAGTACGCACTCCGCTTCGATGTTTTTGTGTCCTGTGCGTTTGCAAAGTTTTTCCGCCGGAAACCGGCAATGACAGCGCAAAAGAGAGAAAAAACAGCAATTTTCGGAGTGCTTATCTCGACAACGGTGCCACCGGGCGCGGCAATTTTGGTACATTGGATGGGTTGAGCGAACTTCTTTCCGGCACAGGCCGCCTCTTATATCTGCGTCATTCACCAACGCACGAACGGCTGAAACGAAAGCCGCACAGACGAAGCCTGAAATAGATTCTGAAGCGCGAATTCCTTTCCGGTCGGTGCGCTTTGAAACAGCCCTCTGATCGGGCGTCGCCACGACAACGCAAGATGGCGGCCACCGGAACTGCGTTGTCCGCGTTTTTGAGTTCATTTTTGCTTCTTCGCTCGGCCAAGTTTCTGTTCAGTCATTTCATCTGCTGTGGTATTCAACACGAAATTTATCGAGGTGGGAATGACTGAGATCACAAACCAGATTACGGGAAGTTGCGTGGCTGGAAACACGGAGGAAACCGAACGCTTCGTGGTGCGCGTGACTTTACCCTGGAGGGTTACACGCAGTGTGCGCGCTTGTGATAGCTATTCGCGAAGTTAAGTTTTATTCTGATTTGCGGTGCGCACACGCTTAGTTATTGCGTTGCTTGACAGTAGACTCGCTAGCCTTGGGAAAAACACGGCCGCAGCGTCAAGAGCTGCGGAGCGCACGGCGTAGCCGCTGCGCGTTAAAGCATCATCTGACTGCGCAACAGGGTACAATTGAACGCCAGTAGTTGTAATAATTCCAGTGTCGTTAGATTTAATCGTAAGAGCGACCTGCGACCTGACGGGCCATGTCAGGTTTAAAAAAAGTGTGACATATTGCGTTATACGAGCGCCGCGATGCGGGCGAGCCATATCGATTTCTTTCACAACGTTTCTCGTGCACTTCAATTATTCATTCATAAAGGTCTGAGTGAGGAATAACAACGCTTCGAGGGCGTTAAAAAAGTGCCTTGCTATTGTAGCACTTACAAATTGGATTTTAGGGCAATTATTATTACCAATGCATACATGTATAGTTTATTGCATATTGGCTTTGATGCAAGGAATATTACATGTCCTGAATGTCAAGCGTATTAAAAAAATGTGCATGCACTGAAGCTGGGGTTACGCAGGATCTTATACCAAGCTTCAAAGTAGCTCATTTGTATCCTTGTGGTATGTAAACCTTTGGCAATGAACACCTGCGCGTACGAGTACGAAGTTGCTGCTACAGACTAGATTATAAAGTATAAATGAAGTGACAAATGAGTTATCAAATTTAAGTAAAATAAAAGCGTGCGTCACTTTTTGCCATGGTCACAACACTGCATAGGTAAGTTGTCCAGTGTAATACAGGCAACCAGCTGACCAACTTTGCATTGAACGCCATCTAACCCCGTTTCCACTGCAAATTGGGATATGGGCTGTTCACAGAGGAGCTAAAAATGATGTTTTATGCAAAGGAAAAGGCTGCAAAACGCTCTTGAATTTCAAGGCAAGGCATTCCAGAAGCCCTGTATTCAAAAAGGTATGAAAGCCTGGAACCCTAGCCACTTTTGATGAATGAAATCTATGTTAGAACTTCGGAAGCCGTTTTATAAAAATGTTTTTTGTTGCCACGACTGTGGCTTGTTCCAGTTATTTCTTCGTGACCGATAGGTATTTTTTGACTGAGTTCTTTGCGTTGCTTTTCTTGTTGTACAGCTCGGGGGTGACAGTCTTGATTTTTCATGTTTACGTTTTGTGAATTTTTTAATCAAATAGTTGTTCATGGTCTATGTGCCTTATGTACATTCACGTCTAAAAAACGTAAAACTAAATACGTGTTATAATAAAAAATCCGACTGTTACGATCTCGTGCATTCATTTGGTAATGCAAAGCATATCAAAAACGTTTTCTGTTATATTTTATAGGCCGCTGAAGCTTTGTACAAGGTGAACAGAAACAAAATATTATAAATAAAAATGCTGTCAAAATATTACCTTGAAATTTTTAAGGTGTAAAAACAGAAGCATTCCCAGTTGCTGCGCCAATTTTCATCGAATTCCACAAATAAATCAAGAGGCTGAGTACGAAAGCCTCTTCCCCTCTTAATTATTCGATTTTCGATTCGATATTTGAAGCTAGATATTAGTATTCGATTCATATTCAAAAAATTTGATATTGAAACACCCCGACTGATAAGTTTAATCTTACAACGATGAAGGTAACATCTCGGGAGCGGTCATAACAGATTTTTTGAAAGCTATTGACACCATTGATCACTGCATCTTTCTTAAAATTGGAATATTATGGCATAACTGCTCTAGGCTTAACCATTATAAAAAGCTTCCTTCAAGACAGGTATCAAATTGTTTCCTTCAACAGTCACAATTCCACAAGAGTAATAAAAACAGGGGTGTTCCACAAGGTTTTATACTAGGCGCCTTGTTATTTTTAACCTACATGAATGATCTTCTTTCGTGCCTTTCCTATTCCACTTGGATACTTTATGCTGACGACGCCACAATTTCATCACACCATCAGGATATCGATTTTCTTATCTCTAATTTACATCATGCGAACTGAAAGCGGAAATTAGACACAGACAAAAAAAGGAGGCAACAGGACGAGCGCTCGTCCTGTTGTGTTTGCGCTTGGAGTTCTCATTATGCATCACCAACAGGCCCAATCCATGACCCTTTTGATCTAATTTACAATCAGCCCTCTTCTCCCTCGGGCAGTCGTGTCATGCAAATAGACTTTCCATCAACGTCTCTAAAACCTTTTTCGACAATTCTATTCCCCTAAAAAAATTTCCCGCCATCTCATCCTTGAATATCAATTCTCAAATGATTCCGTTAGATAAAAAAGCTTCTTTCCTGGGTATCATTATAGACACGCATCTAAAATTCCATTTTCATGTCGTCTCTTCTGCGAAAAAATTGCTTATGGAGTAAGGGCATTTCGAAGGGCAACGCATTTCTTTAATGTTCGAAGTCTCACATGTCTGTATTTTGCATTCGTTGACAGTCACCTAAACTATTGCATTTTATCGTGGGGAAGCCCATACAATGTTCACAATAGCCCGTTAAAAAAACAAAAACAGGTCATGTGTATCATTACGTTTTCGTCCCGTCTATCACCGTCGTCGCCGGTATTTTCTTAATTAAATATTCTTCCCTTTTCTAAATTTTATGCATGTTGTCTTGCCAACATGTTATTTTGTGCAATAATATTGACCTTGTAATAGGCATGTTCCCTTCTTATTTAATTTTCAACCGTAATAGTACACGTTTTGCGTCTCAAAATAATCTGGTATTACCCAAAGTAGGAACAAATTATCGCATTTTACGCAATAAGCTTATGAAACACTTTAAGCATTGACCTTAAAAACTCTAAATCCCTTAAAAAGTATTTAGGCATGCATTATTGGACTAAAAGGAATTAGGCTATGCCACTACTACTGGTTTTGGTTGTGAACAACACTTCTGACCTCTTATTTTGTTTGTTGTTTGCGTGTACTTATGTAGAAAATAGTTCTAATGAAAAGATTTCGGCGCACGTATAAGATCCCCGTGTGGTTGAAATTATCCGGTTCTCTCTACTATGGCGCGCCTCATCCCCTGTGTAGCGCCGGCAAGTTAAAAAGTATTTTCTAGAAACAGGGTGCTAAGCATTTTAGACGTGGCGAGGATACAAATTCAAAGGGTGCGTTTCGTGGCTGTCCTATCGCAAATAGTGCTAAATATCAAGTTCGGCCGCTAGTGTGCTTTTGACCGGTTTTCTTCCTTTCTTTTATTGTGCTTTACACTAACCAAACGCATCTTATAATTCCCTTCAGTACCCTCCACTACACGAAGCATGGCACTATACATTATTGCAGAATTTTCAGAATGGAAAGATCAAAGCTGTTATTACTATCGATTTTTATTCAGCTGTGAACATCTAACACGTGTGTTGTGATTCTTTTTTCCGAAAATCCGAAATACTTGTACACAACCATGGGAAAGGAACAAAAAAATCGTAACAACAAACTATTCTCACTTCAACACAACTATCTTCCTCCGACGGTGCTCACAAACTGTTCTAAAGAATCGATAGACTTCGTTGCTATAATGACCTGGAACAGTGCCTCTCTTTAATCAAGAATCTGCTGCCTCTTTCGTCGTTTGAACGCACACGCAGGTTATGTTTATCTTGCTACTACTCTAGCTCCATTTCTTCCTGTGGTTACGCAGAAATTTTTTTTATTACTTCAATGTTCTTTATAATCTGTTTAGAAGTCTTCTGTACTGTATTATCAAGCGTTCTGTGTTTGAAAATATTTCTGTCACAGAAACGTAAAATATGTATGAGCCATATTCGTCATACCTTTCAAGTTTACTACTCTAGGCCCAACTGCATTGTCTGTAATTTGTTATCAGTTCTCCCATTTACCATAAATGTAGTCCCTTTACAGTGTTCACTTTGTCACTCTTTTGGTACAGTGTCGAGTATGGCATTCTTCAGGAATCAATAAAACTTGTTTTACCCATTGCAACCATTGCAATCCTCCTCACCATAAATAATCCAAAAGCTAATGGGCTGACACAAATTGTATAGTTACGGCAAATGTTGTCAAAAAAGTTCCAAAGGTTAAGTAATTCAAACTTTTGCGGGAGAAATCTAAATTATACATTATTACATCAAAAAATTGAAACAAAATACTGCCCGTGAATATTGAACACTGTCGCTTACTTTTCGTGCTATACAATTGCGTGTTGATAACACCGACACATGATGCTAAAGTAAAGATCTCTCTGATGCCCTGGTTAATGGCCGGGGAAAACAGCATCTTAAAGTGATTCTCACTGGGCATCAGCATACTCTATGCTGCTGGCATCAGGGGCGTAGCCATGGGGGGGGGGAGGACACACCGGGCCTGTGTCCCCCCTGAAATGTTTTGTGCCAGGGTGGGGTACGATTTATGTCGCCTGAAGAACCGCGTGATGTCGCCTGGAGGCGCGGAACCTGCAGTTTTAATGACATTCCTGCTACGTCAATGTCGGATACCTTTGCCCGCTCCAGATGCTGTACATGTCAACAAATACAGCCCGGCTCAGCCAATACCAATACTCAGCCAATACCAAATTTTTGAACACATACAATCAGCGAAATAAGAATTCAAGTGAGAATCTAATAAAAACACTGTTGTAATTCAATCAGAAATGCCGATCAATTCGCCCGGTCATCCATTTTTTTCCGTCAGTTATGTACAGGGGCCGCCAGAGGTAATTGGACAAGGATATGTGAATATCACAAAATATTTGCCTAACTGGCTTTATGACAGCCATTGCCATTTTACAGGAATCTTTTTCTATTAAGGGGATTTTTTACACGCACATCATGAGAGCCAAGCAGGTTCGTAAGAAGAAATTTCTTCAAATTTATACGACCGTATTTTAATAACTTTTCGTGGCGCATGTATATTTATTTTGAAAATACATACGTTTGACTCCACTTTATGAAAAATTTGGCTTGGTGCTGTATGCTATGGCTGTCGATGTGATGTGCCCTTCGTGATGTGCAATCGCTTGAACCCTCGAACATGGTTACCGGCGCACGCAGACGGTGACACAGATGGAACAAACGACAGGTCGAGGCGCTGAACTACAACTTACGTTTTATTCACCAACGGAAGGCATAAACCCCCGCGCACCCAACAGCATGGCCAACACAACGTGACGTCAACAATTATCCTCTCGATCTCAGCAAGTCAGAAACGTTGAACCACGTGATCCCTTTCTTTTTGCGAGAGCCCAACTGAAGCCATTCTTACGCAGTTTTCATTGCGCTACTCAATTTCAAGCGGCTCTTTAACCTCGCGTGTGTGCTCATCTTTTTCTCTGCGGGTGACTTTGGACTCCTCGAACAAGGGAGCTCAAGCACATTTCCTACAGTGTGAAGCAAAGTGTAACGGAACAACCATCTTGTCCACAAGATTCTTATAATCCCTCATCCTCTGGTTGACGCATCTGCCCGTCTAGCCAATATACGTTTTGCCTTAGTTTAAGGGGAGAGATTAACGACCTCCTTCGTTGCACTGAACAAACAGCTCGCTGTGCTTCTTCAAGCAGCCCAGTTTTTCTCTGCCCCGCCGTTTACCGTCGGACACAGCTTGGAAATTTGGTTAGGAGTATAGAAATTGACGTCAACGGCCGTCGCATACCCATCTTCTGGCGATGGCGCGTTATGCTGTGCATGAAGGGTGGTACAACAAATTTTTCTTTCCTTGGTATTATCACGGCGCCGTCCTGGTCGCCACATTTGACCTCCTTCAATCATATAGTTTCATACAATGACAAGTAGAGAGGAATCTGGTGCAGCGACCGGTCGCAATGGGCCTGATGTATAACTTCCGCTCGATGGCTTGGGGAAGTTACTATGGATTCGATTCTGCCGACAGTTTCGTTTTCGTTTGGGACTTTCATGAACGCACTTGCCTACGCAGTGTGTTGAAAGAAGCATTAAAAATACTTTTCTCCTTGAAATGAATGCCCCACGCTGACTGACGCCGCCCTGAGTAGAAATGTTTTATAACCCAGAGTTGTGAATCGGACGGGTTATGAATTCATTGCCGCACAGCGAGCACGAAAACACAAATGACGGCGCTCTGCGCGGCGAAGTTGTCTGCGTATTCGAGTTGCGGCACTGCTCATTCGGCGGAGCAATGTATTGTCGAAGTTGACGACGGTTGCGAATTGCTTGGAACAGCCACACTTTTTGTGCGAACGCCGGGTCCTACGGCGTAGACCCGCAGTACTGGCCACTAATAGGAACGCAGCTTGAGAAATGTCACGAAGTCAGGAAAGAATAACTTCTCCAAAGGTAATGGATTAGGAGCACAAAGTGTTTCTTAGTATTACAAACTGCAAGCGCCGAAAGGTTTACAAATATATTTTCTAAAAAGTCCGCGTCCTGTGTAGTTGGCGGCAAATAGCAAACCTGCTCAACAAACCTCCTCGATTCCGCGTGTGCTTTCTATTTAAACGCGCCGTTTTATTTCTCACAAAACCAGTTTTTGGTAAATAACATTTTGCTCGCCATGTAATTTTTAAACGGAGAAACGGACAATAAGAGTTTTATTGTAAAAAACACAATTTGTAGAGCCATAGGCCTGTTTCAATCCTACGCAATCCGGTTCCAGAACCAGCCATCATTCCCATTCAAGCGTAAGCGCCGCCGCCATGTTCGCGTTGACACTAGCGCCAGTTTCCCCTCTAGTTATTAATGGGCGAAACTCTATGCCTTCAATAAAGAACGAGCCACTGATGTCAGCAAATTATGAGGGAAGCCCACTCTCACCACGTGAGTAACCTGGGAACTGGAAGTTCTTTTGGATGATTGGCCGTACGATTTCAAAGAAGGTATGTTTTTCAGCAGGGTTTCACAATACCCCGCTTTACAAGTTTGGTGTGGTTAGAGGGAAAAGGAAGCAACGGTTTTGACGCTTCTGGCTCGTCTATCCAGCACAGATGTTGCTCCGTAAAACAAAGCCTAATAGCTTAAAAACCTATTCTTGGCTATGTAGCTTTCGCCTTTGACGAGTACAGGTCGTGAAGAAAACTTTGATAGTGGCTGATGAAATAAAGGCGATCGTAGCGCAAGCCCCTTATTCTAATTTAGCAATGGTAATCCATCAACGTTTTGAAATCGACACTTCAGGAAATAAGACACAGCACAACCTGCCTAAATCGTCGTATGTGCACATTTTACAGCAGTTCGCGTAGCTGTTTACCATAACGCAGAAAAAACACTTTCTTTGTATCAATAATGTTTATTCAGCCATTTCTGTAAAAAAAAACGGCCCAGCTTGTATGTTTTCAATAATTCAAAGGATTCACATGAACGGACGACCAGATTTAGTGCCACAATATTTAGATTAAGGGATCATTAGAAAATAAAGGGTTCATTTAATGCTCTCTGAAGCAGCCGATCGGGATTTCAATTCAGTAATAAAGATCCTTTATATAACAGATCAGTTAGGAAGCGCAATGCTCGTAAAAAATCGGGCACTTTCGGAAGCATCGGTGCAAACGGTTCTGGATCTGCCCTATACTTGCAGACATCTATTCCTTGTAGCGTTCATTAACTTCTACCATAACATTTAGGGTGCCTTCCACTCTCAATCAACACCCGCCGCGTGGTGTCAGTGAGCAATATACTGTGCTGTTTAGCCGGGAGTTTGATTTTCAGCCGCGGCGGGTGCTTTTCCAACCCACACGATACGCAAAACCGCCCATGTGTCAATATGTTGGGCACGTTATTGTTCACAAGGTTGACAAAATTAATTCGAAGCCTTCCGACTGGCCTATGTCATAACCGAAGTGTAGCTTCTGCACATTGAACCTCCGCAATTTCACATTCTTTCCATCTCATCGAATTCGCATATCTGAAGTATGAGTCTCGTCTCCGCAAACGCCCATGTCATTCGCGCAAAAAAGGCGCCCATCCAGAAGCAAGTTCGAGTGGGTCTGTAGATTTCCTCAACAAAAAAGAGCGCAACCCATCGCCGCTCCATTTGGTACCCGGAAGAGTGGAAACAAGAAACCAAAAAAAGTTCACTCCCTGACTGAGAACTGGAAACACGTGCGAGCCTCTGCTTCAGTTTCCACGCGCGGTTCATAGGGGGCGACACCATCCGGGTCTATGAGTGCGAGGGAGAGCGCTCTCCCGGAAGCCCCACAGACTGAGCCATGATCGAGTTTAAGGGAATGAGGGAATGATGGAGAGGGCTTGACGGGGAGCCAAAAGAAAGCATATTGCGGAGATCCGAGGACTTTCCCGGTTGCGCTCGGGCCTGAGTTGGAGTTGCGCCGCCGCTGAAGGCACACGCATCTGTCACCGCTCTCGGTGCGGGAAAGTTTTTCTGTGGGTATTCATCGCCAAGTAGGGGGCTAGCGCTTCATAGGTTTTCTGATTTTGTTTATGCAAGTCGCATCTCGTCTGAGATTTTAACGGGTGAAGTTTTAATCAGCGTCTTTTAGATGTAGACACGCATGAAGAAATGTGTTGTACGGAAGAGGGAACTCGATGAAGTGTCAGTGGAAGACCATCGGTTAGATCGTGTGCACTTGGGAGTTGGTGAAAGCGCATGAATTTTCCTTTAACATCAATCTGTGCTATTCGCCTTGGACTTGACAAAGGAGCTATCACTCAAGCGTGAGTATGCAGAGGATTGCGGCAATTAGGTTTCTTAGTTTAGACGTGGTCGCACAATGCCTACTCTTTTGGATCTGTACCCACCTTATACCTTCGGTGTTCGTTTCTTGGGTGTCTCTAAGGATGCAGTGTTAATTACGCGCACATATTAGAAATGCCTGCGAAAATATTTATTACAATTAAGCAGCACAAAACTCACTCATGTGGTGTTTAGAAAACGTCTTAGTCATGTAAATGCACACTGTTTTATACGGTCTTTCTTTAAGGAAGAATCATAAAAATCTGAGAACGAATGCTGGGTTCACATATAAATAATAAACTCACTGTTTGACATTTGTTCAGCACTTGTAAACGTATATATAATATACGCCAGAGTCGGAGTCGGGATCAAATAATTACAAACGCGTTTTTTACGGTTTACGTTTAGCTTTTTGTTAATTGTGCACACTGTAGACCTCTTTTTTCGACAGATATATAAATTAGAAGGTAGGGGTGACAGTTTTGCCAAGAACGCACACATTGTAATGAGCGATTATTTCATTTATCTTGTTCTAAAAGAGGTGCGGGTGAAAATTACAGTGGGCCCAGAACCAATCTACGCGAGTATATTAAAGGAATTTCTTAAAATTATGCTCGCAGCCGGGAAGCTTTGGCGACAAGTTGGCGTTAAAAACGCGGGGTGTTGAGAAAGTCCGCAATCTTCCAACACGACAAATCATACGGTGGAACTTTAGCGTTGCGGAAAGAATTTTCGTGCCTGTGGCCCGGTATTTTCTCCTACAGCAGCTTCGACACAATAAAAATAAAAAAAAAATGATGTATGGTACTGCACTTTTCTGCCGTTTATGCGCTTGTTACTTTGAAGGCTTGAAGCTCCCTCGCAGCCACGTGCGTGTGGAATCACTGTGCAAAAAGCTTTGATAACATCAAGCGCACCTGTTGTACCAAAGAATTTGTTGTATGAAGCTGGTTGTCCCGGCAAAGAGATAACACACAACTTAGAAACCACGGGAGCGCCCTTGTAAAGGTGGTGATAATGACGACGTTTATGGCCACACCAATCCGTCAAAGTATGGCTGTTACCCTCATCCTGCCGCCAAGCAAGTGCGCATTGGATGAACGTCTGTGGCACCTAGTTGAAAAAACCACACCCCAAGAAAACGTTTGGTAATAAACCCCTGGCTAGTTTACGTTGCCATTAGGGGCGATGCGGCATTTGGTTTCTTATAGGTGCACTTTTGAGCAACTAATATTGGAAAAACAGCTTATAACTATCAATCCGGGATCGCAAAAAATTAGACGCATTATATGTGTCTGTTCTCAAGTTCACTCAGGGGAATGGAGTACTTTAACGTACGCTGAATAATTGACAAAGACGATGGGCGTAAGTCGTCGTTATTTGGTTTCCTGGCAACCACTCCAATTTTTTGGGGGGCGTGAAACCACAACACAAGTGTTTAGAGGTTCAAGGCAGGTAAGACCCGATGTTTCCAAATGAATTAGCAGCCTTGCGATTCTCCGTGCCCCATAATCAATCAGTTGCTTCAATGTGTGGAAACTAGGCATAACTTTTGGGTAAGGGAATTGTGTTCTTTTGTTTATTGACCAAAATGTATCGGCGCCTAAAACGTGCTGCACTGGAAGGTTGCCTTTTTTGATTAATCCTCAATCATGGTGCGAGTTTCGAGCTGAGAGAGTTACCATTATTAGAGACCTCTCTGCAAGTAATAATAACTGCGGCCAATGTTTTCGGGACATATATGCACTGAAATCAAACATGGGTTTAGTAATATCGCAACGTTCTTTACTAAACGGATGTATTCTTTAGGCACCTTTGGAATCGCAACACAAGTGCTGAACTAAACTAAAAAAATTATACCATCTTCCCACGTGGGAACCCTGAGGAGATGCAAAGCCGTGCAATCTGGATCAGCTACTCGCCCCTGGCGTTTCAAAGCGGCTTCTCGTTCTCGAAGCGAGAAATGCGCTGCTCGACGCTGGCGTTTCCGAGCGTTGTCACGTTGCCGAACGCCATCTGGATCAGCTACTCGCCGCTGGTGTTTCAAAGCGGCTTCTCGTTCTCGAAGCGAGGAATCCGGTGCTCGACGGTGCCGTTTACATTCGGCGTCGCGGGCTTTCCTCTGTGCAGCCATGTCTGCGGAGGTGCTCGCGGCTCTGACAGTGTGCTGGCAGGCGCTAGTTGAAGGTGTGCCAGCCAGTTCGCTGACGGAATCGTTGGCGTCCATCTCCAGTCATCGGACGGCGCAGTACCGAAGAAGCAACTGAGCGGAGCGCGGACCGGGATTATTTACAGAGCAGAGGGAGTGGAGAGGAGCAGCAGCGCGCGTAGCGCACAAGTGGTGTGGAGGGGAGGAGCAGCGCGCGTTAGCGCATGGCTGTTGTGTAGAGGAGCAGGGGAGATAGTGGTTTTATCACAGGTGTTGTGGAGACGAGGAGAGGTGCGAACGGCGGACATCGGACGACGGTGGGTCGACTAAGAGATGCTTTGCATCTAAAACTTTAAATGTAGGTCGTTTTACGAACATCAACAGCAAAGTATCAAAATCACCAAAAACACTTTACGCTCAAGTGGCCTTTGCAACATGCCACTAAGCAGGACAAGTGTTGCTTGTTGCGTTTCTTTTGTATTAGGATGTTAATACGCGAGTGCCGAGAATAAACTACAAAATACGAAAAAAAGGGTAGCAACGAAAAAACGTAACATAAAATGGTGGCATACGTTGTCCTTTGCCTTATTCGTATTTTTATGAATGGTAGATTTTTCCAAGACAAACAAATATTATTAATCTTTTGGTTAAAAGTGTAAAACTATCCACCATACGGCAAAGTATACACCAATTAATTTTGTCATTTCTGCTATTAGCTTCCGTTCCAGAAACAAAATGCTAAACTCAAACGGGCATAATAAGCCATATACAGGAATTTCTATGGCAAAGGAGTACCTTAAGCTTGAAATTAGCAAACGCTCTTATAATTACGTATTCGCAACAACCGCGTACATTCGATGTAAAAATATGTGTAATAGAAAGTGTGCGAGAAAGTTTAGGGCTACACCTTTTACTAAAGTTAGACAGGTTTGTGGCCGGAAGTTGCGAGGTTTATTAAACTTACAAGATTTTCTTTGTTTTTTGTAAGATTATATTACCACGCTACCTGGCACAAGTGAAACGTTTCTGTAACAAACATAGCTCCTCTCTCCAATTTTCATCTGCCTTTATTCTGATCATGTTCTTAGAAATTGGTCGATTTCTTTAGAGTTTGAAGACAGCGAATTATTTCTTGGTGTGAACTGTGGGTCACGAAATTGAAGCCTCTTGCTGCCCGTGCGTTCAGAGAGGTAATGGTGGTAAATAAAACCATAGCCCAAAGTTATAAACTGAATTTTCTTGACAAATTCAGCATACCTTCAAAATGTGGCGCCTTTCGGACTGCGTTGTAGTGGTTACCGACAATCTCTATGGGTGCCCAGCCAATTAAACAGCGCCACTTCCTACAGCCTTACGAGAGGAAAAACTGAATCAATGCTCATTTCTTTAAGAAACCAAACATGAATCGTCAAGAAAAAAATAAGCAAGATAGCGTCCCGGCTGTTATGCCCTATCTTGTTAAAATGCCACCCCATTTAGTAAAAATAAAATCTGTTCGCGCTGACGTGATGTGCCCGAGGCGAAAGATGTCCAAAAACGCGTTTAAGTTAATTTGTGCGACTGCAACTGACAAGCAAGAGCCGCATCAAATACTGCAGAAAGTGCGTTTTATGTGTACACCCCCCCCCCCAAATATCGTGTTTTATGCAGGTTCAGTTCAGTTCAGTTCAGTTTCACTTTATTATTCGTAACAAAGTATGCAATGTGTGAAGAAATATTATACAGAACAAATATTATACGATTGAACCGACATATGTTAAATGTGTGTCCACAGGACTATACAAATAACGTCCTAGTCGGGCAACAGTACGCAATATGGTAAGATACGGGTGAAGTTGTAAAAGAGTATGTAAAGCAGCGCACAAAGCAAATACCGAAAGTGGTGGAGGTTCAGGGTCAGCACAGCAGAATTCTGACCGCTTTGCTCTTGCACTTCCCGAAAACAAAAATAAGAGTTTTTGGCGCTGTTACTGCACTACGAGCTCTTCCATCCATTCGGTATAGGCCGTTATCTAACACAGAAATGGAATATTTTGGCTTTATTGGCACAAGATCCCGCAGGCACGTTGACTAAGTACACAATGCAGTGCTTGTATTTGCACCGTCGTGAATTTTGTATTTGTGTATTCCGATTTGTGGACACATACCTCTCCATTTTGTACAAACAATCTTTACGCAGTTAAGACAGTCCCTTCCACTTTATTCTGTAGTCTGGGCGCTTAGAAACCTTAATCTATGCAAAATGCGGTGGGGATTAGGAACAAATAAAACTTCGCCCAATTGGATTAATTTGGCTGCTTTTGTTTGTTACAAACGCTCTAAGTGTAGACCTGCTTATTTCCAGTGGTCACGGTAGGCTCAAAGATGCGAACAGAGAAATAAATTTCACATTGAATACATTTCCACTGCGAGCTCCGTGTTTTACATATGGTATGTGCATTTGGAACGGTTTATTACTAAGTCGGTGGAATTAATGAAAATTTAGTTACAACATTTATGCATTAATCTCGAGACACGTTATAAAAACATTCACCCTTCGTCGATATTGGCATTGTTTTGTTGCTGAAGCAAAAAGAAAGGCAAATTTCGTGTTAACAGCGGCGTTCAGAGTTGGTGTTGGCTTTCAGCACATAAAATCGGTTTCTTGAAGGACTCAAGTTGGATTCAAAATGAGGTCACCACCGCAATTTCTGGTGCAATTCTTGTGCCTTCCCCATACCCTTTTAGAGCTAAGTGCTATATAAATTCACAGCCTTCTATCGCGCACCCGGAAGCTACAGTGACATGAATGCTAGCTGTCAGCTTCGCAACAGAACGAATACACAAGTTTGGCACCGCATCTAGGCAACGCAGAGCAACGCAAAAAGCGGATAGTTGCCGATGAGGCTTTGAGTGTTGTCATTTAGTGCATATTACCAATCACTAATTTCAACCTACTAACACGTATAGGCCGGGTTTAAAATCAGCTGTCATCCACGCAAGGTTGAACTTTGGAATACTTAACTTGATTAGATACATTGTTTGCCCTCAAAGTAATATTTGCCCGCGATATATGCAGTTTGATTGTTTATGCTCTGGTTTTCCTTTTAATTTTTGTTTTTCCCTTGGGATCATCACTGCTGCCATTTTGGGCCAGATCTCAAATAATTACACCCCAACCCAGTACCACATGTTCTTACGGTACTTTCCTCCATTACCATACCCTAGATAATCAACTGCAGTATTTAAAAATGAACCAATGAATGAATATAGATGTATATAGATAACATAAATATGTCAGATCATTTTGTGCACCGCCACGGCAGGCACAATAATGAATAATGAGTGAATATTCATAAGTAGGAGAGAGAGAGAGAGAGAGAGAGAGAGAGAGAGAGAGAGAGAGAGAGAGAGAGATCAAACTTTAAAGCAGCCCATGTCCGGACTGCCGAAAATGGTGTTCCTGTGGGCCTGGAATGCGTTCAGGCGGGTATTCCGAAAGTGTTGGTAGTACGGCGTGCCGGGCAAGGCGAGGCCAAAGGATGAGGCGAAGATCTGCCAGGGGAATATGAGTATGAAATGTGGGATAGTAAAAGCTGCTTATGAAGAAAGTGACGTGATCGTCTGCCTGTAGCACACGTCCAGTCAGTATGTTTAACGTCGGGATAGGTACCACACACCTGACAGCGGGGCGTGATTTCTGGGGTCACTATATACTGAAGAATTAGGTCACAAGGGACGGAGAGTGTCTCACGCTGGCGGATGTAGCTGTATTCGCGCCGTCTAAGACCAGAAGTGAGAAGAAAACATTGAGGCGGGAACTGCGAAGGATCTCCAGGTGCTGCTTCCTAGCCTTGCGATGGGCGGCGCGTTCTTCTTTAGTGCTGTATTCCCAGGGCCATGGTTGAGGGTGGCTCGGGTTTTTATTCGCGCAAGCAAGGGAGTGAGCCCTTTCATTCCCTACCATTCCCTGGTGTCCGGGGACCCATTCTAGAAAGACGTGCAGGTGTCTGTGGGCTGCCATGTAGCATGTCATCTGGTGATCAATGTGCGAGCACGCCAAAGTATTTTAGACGTGACGAAACACCTGCTAAGGTTGTACCCACGTTTCACTTCCTACCGCGAGCTGCCTGCCGGGCCCAACGTGCTCGATAAACGGCGGCCTTCCAGCGTTGCTTCGTGTATCAGTACCCAGCGGTGCACAATGTCGTTAGAGAGGCCATGAAGGCAAAATATGTTTGGTTCATTAGGAAGGCTGCATTGCCCCATAATTAATGATGCAAATTTTATTGCGAAGTTTAAAAAACAGTCGAGATACCAAAGAAAACATACCCAGCTGTGGCAGAATCTCAGTCACGTTTTGGCCATTTCTCCGTATTACCCCCCTTCAACTCAAAGTGCTAAACATTTTCAATAATTCGGTCGTATTTTTGTCAAGCAAAACGTCTTTTGTTATAGAATGGAGCTGAGTTAGTTACCGGAACCTAGTTCTTTCAAATTGAACAATGTTCCATTTCGTCTTCACGGCCTTTTAGGCAGCTAGAACCTTTTCTCAACCTTACCGGAGAACGAAAAAAAAGCGTTGCTTTAAAATGAGGGGGAGCCACTAACAGTCCAACGAAAGACAAAAGATCGCCGTCATTGAGTTCAAAAAGGCAGGCCTGCGAATACAGTTTTGCCGAATTTATTAGTTACAGCCCTTCTAATAGAGGCAAGCGCTGATAGTGAGGATCTCTAAAGGGGGATTCACAAGAGGAATAAGATCCACTTGTTCCATTCCTGCGCCGCGTATCACGTGACGGCACGTGACGCCTGCGTTTGTAAATTTGCGATGCAGCCGCACAAGCGCGCGGGTCTGGCTCCCGAAGGGCGCCGCTGTGGTCTGGAACGATTTGTCCACGTTGTACAGACGACCCTCACTTTGTGGGAGAATGCTTCGCTGTCGGCGCAATGCGCCGAGCCCGTGAGACAACTCTTGTTCCACGACTCCCTGCTATCTCAGTTTCCTATGCTGGTGATATGCGGTACGGCAACTTGGTGCGTTGGCAGCAGCCGCCGAGTGCCAGAAAGTTGGCCCGGCTTGCTCACCTATCAGTCATCTGCAGCAACTCAGATAGCAGCGAGACACGAAACGTCATTTAATCAAGAGGCCGGTTGGTCGATTAGCGTTTCGTGAGCAGCAAAATATCCCCGCTGAGGCCACCCCTAATTCCAAAAGGCGGCGGTCTCGAGGGCCCGCGCCCCGCGTATTAGCCGCCTGCCCCTCATGTTTCCGCGCAGAGGCGGGGCATTCGGTAACGTCATATAAAGGGCAAGAAGGGCGCAGATGGATTTTATCCCCCCGCGTGCACCCCCTAAATCACGGTGCCATTGTTCTGTGGACTGGTGGCACCGTGATTTAGGGCTTCATTTAAGGCGTGTTGAAGGATTTAGGGTGATTTAACGTCGCCTCTTTAGGTGTGCCGGAATGTGAGCACGCGGACATGAAAGGGACTGAAAATGGTTGCGGTGGTACCACACGTCTTCAGCCAGAAGAACGGAGTTGCGAGGCAGATGCAGCACGCTTCCGGAATCATTACACAGGTGGCAGCACCGTCGCCGCTCCGCACCGCCATCGATCAATGAAGCCGAAGGTGGGATTTGTTGCGGTGGTTCCCCGCTCAGTTGTACCGAGGCTCCCACAGCTCCTAATGTTTCCGAGCTTTTCCTGCTAACTACCTTCTCTCACTCTTCTACTATTCCCTAGGCGCGCCTCTGCATTCGAGACACCGCGTGAGAGTGGGCGCCCACGTTTTTATTCTCCAATTACACGTGTCGCCGTACTTTTCTGTGCTCTATTTTTTCTCTCAGTGTGCACGTGTTTGCATGGAATAAAAACCAGCGGTAAACAGAAGACATAGAAGAAAACGACCGGACACGCTGGTTTTCACAGATTGTTACAAAAAAAACTCTAGGCCGGAAATCCGGAGTAACGTTTGAAAAACACAGAACAAATTAAACAGTTTTAAATGCAGAGCATTTCAGTAACTCACAATGTCACCCGCGTTGACGTCCGTAGTCCGCACCGCACCCCTCCCTACTATATAAAAAAAAGAAATACTATCCGGCGCCGGGTTTCGATCCCTCGAGCCTGCGGGCGGAACGCAATGTACATGGTGCTCTAACCACTGCGCCACAAAGCCGACACAGAACGGGACGCTATGAACTCGCCTTATATCGTTGACTCATTCAAATTACTGCTGACGAGCGCTCTCTCGTCAGCAGTTGCCACAAGTGCAACAACATTAACGTAACGCAAACTACTTAACGTCGTGCGCCCCCGGAAATGCTCTGCATTTGATCGTGCCCCTCGCGAGGGGGATGTTTCAATGCGTCTTCCTACTGGCCAGTACACTCATCGCCATCTGTCGGATGTTGTGCGTACCCTTTGCGGCTGATGGCGCGCTATTTGAAACGACATTGGCATATGATCAAACTGAAAGGCTCTTTTTTAATAGGCCTAAGAGTAACTAAATTGGCCCCGCAATAAACCACAATCAGCTTTGAATTCATAAGTAAGCTGTAAAATTTTCCTTTTCGGCAAGCAGGGTTTCAAAGGGTATATACCATAAAAACCAGCGTAGGACACACAAAAACGCGGGCGAAATCGCCCTCCCACCTGTGTTTTTGTATGGACTGCGCAACGTTTTTGGAAATATTTGGACTACCTAGCCAGGCCCCACGTTTTAATGCACTGTTTAGACGTTCATCAAAGCAATTTTTTTGCGACAAGCAGTCAATGATCCAAACCTGCGCTAATCAAAGAGCGATTCCATTCCTTGAACAGTATATTAACTTTCTGTCTTTTGGGGCTACGCGCCAACCACTGAAGTTAGTTTGGATTTTCTTATATCAGTGTTCGCACTTCAAAAATTGCGTGAAGAACGGTAGAAATTGCAAGGTCCCCTGACTAAAAATTTTCCATCCTTGATAATTTTTATCCTAAATTGCTGTTTTTAAATTTACTTAGTAACATTACCCCAAATAATGTGAAAGCGAAAAGGCTCGAAGTTAACTTTTGCGAGTTCGAAAGTACTACCAAACGACTTAGCCAAGCTTCGACGATGCATTGGTTTGCTTTCACACGAGTACAAAAATTTGCTAATAGCCAGGCTTTCACCACACGAACGATCGAAAATGCATAAAAAAGTACAGAGTCTATGTGGCAATAAAATCGCAAGCAATTCAGCAGATTGCCCAAGGAACTGTTACTAGAGACGTTTTCCCTCGAGAATGTCGCGCCAAGCTAGCACAGACAATGTGACTTCACCCTAACTCCCGGAAACATCAGGTTGACGCCCTGAAAATTGCGCAAATACTTGCTGTCATTTTTATACGCACGCCAAGGGACTTAAAATAACAATGTAAGGTACCGTGAAAGTTCGCCAAGCTTTTGGAAGTTTGTTTAGGAAAGAATTCGTAAACCTCTTTTGAACAAGCAACGTTAGCAGTAACTAAAGGTTGTCGTCCTGAGAGTGGGAGTCCAAAGAACTTTACGATAATGGTGTTCAACGCATTCGCCTTGTTTTCGCAAGACGTTCGCCTAAAAACTAACATATTATGCTGGAGTTTTCTTGTTCCTCGAGATTTTGTGCACCCACTCAACCACTTTATAATAGCAGCTATGAACATTAACATCGCTTTTGGTATTCCCCTCTTTCAACGTTTGTGGTTTGCTCTCTCCATTCTCGCAGGTGGCGAACAGAGAAGTTAGAGCTCAAAATGACCTCTGCAACCATTCTGGAGTCCATGGCCATGAATAAAGAGGCAGCCAGGCATGGAAGCCATGCGAGCGAAGCACTATCTGAGATTGCTTCGGCCATGCTCAACATGACAGCAGACGCCTTCATTGAAGCGACCACATCTACCTACGGAGGACGGCGTCGTTCGGGAAATTTCTCGTCTGCAAGAAGACAAAACCGGAATACCGTCATGCGTTCACAGTTGTCTGTTGCCATCTACATCCTGGATCTGCTTAACGCAGCTTACATGCCAATAGTTATCTACTTTGGTCTTATAGGCAACGTCCTCTCTCTGCTGACGTTCCTCTTCACATATCTAAGGAATCGGACATCTAGCCTTTACCTGGGAGCCCTGGCTGCCTCAGACTCTGGTTTTCTCATTGTTCTTTCATTCGCCTGGTTCAGTGAACGAGGAATAAACGTGAGTAAATAATTGTTCGTTTCTGCTGACACCTGCCCTTATGGCAGGGAATGACTGTACCGTTTTGGCCACTCGGGCCGTAAAACCTCGGGGCACTCTCCTGTTTCCACTGATATCGTTTCCATTGTTTCCTTGAAGTTTGCCACCTGCCGCGCTATTTTGCTCCTTTTACCTTTCCACTTCACCAGATAGTGAGTCTGTTGTAGTATACACGTGCACCTAGCCTAGCAGGCAGTGTCGGCAATCGCTCCACCCTCCGTCTTTCTCCCTTTTGCGCTTATCCGACTTCCGTCCAAGCTTCCTATATCTCCCCCTTACGTCACATAAGCAGCTTTGCCCAATCATAAATCCCATAATATCCTTTCACATCAGAGTCGAACACCGGAAAATTATCCGCATCCTCCTATTTGGTCTCTCGGACTCCGCCACAGGTTTGTTACAATCTGCTCGCCTGTATGTAATGTGCTTTTTTGTGGTAATCAGCACTTTCCTACCCGAGGAAGTGCGCACCAGGACACTATTTTCCGAAATTGCAGATAGCTTTCCCTGAAGAGCTCTTAAAATGTCGATCGAGATATATTCAACTACTGCTAAACCAAAAATACTGCAGCAGTTCTGAAAAGATCTTATTTTATTCCTCTAGGCAATTGTGCAAAATGGTACAGGAATGCCTGTAGCAACCAAGTGGCGCTAAAGTTCCAACCACGAAATGAATGTGCTAACAGAAAAACGCTATTGAAATATATGTAATCAGATGCAATGAAACCAGATATTTTTAACTATCGCGGGCCGGCTGTTCATGGTGGTCCAAATAAGACAAAAACTGGGGTGGCGAATAATTATAACAATTAGTTATATACGTTCACTCTGGCAACACAAAATCTCCCACAAGTAAAGTCAGTCGTTTCTGGTGGGAGCACCGGTCAGAAAGTGAAATTTCACTTTGCATCCTGAACTGAAACTGACCATTTCAACAATCAATGAAAAGAAAAAGTCAATATTTCAAGGTAACAAAACAGCAGCGTGGTTTACAAGTTTGTACGTTCGTAATTTCTCCTCCGCCTATCTTTAGTGTTATGATTTTTTTTATTCGTTTAGCTGAGGACTAAAACACGGCTAAGTAGTTTTGTTTACATTAAGCGTTAATATGTTGTTTAAAAACTATTGTTCAATGTTTGCAAGTTGTCAATTGGCGGTTTGTTCTAATTTGTGAATATCCGACCCATGTAGTAGAACCGCAGTGTCGTCAGCGTAAATTATAGTTTGCGCTTCATCTAAGGAGTTAGGTAGATCGTTGACGTATAATGCGAATAAAATTGGCCCCAAAACAGATCCCTGCGGTATCCCGTGCGTTACAAGTAGGAATTCACTCACTGTATTTTCTATATGCACACCCTGCGTACGCTCGTGCAGATAGCTTTGGAAAAAGTTAATTGACGAAGCTCGAAAACCATAACAGTTTAGCTTTTGAAGAAGTGTATTGTGGTCAACCGTAACGAAGGCTTTTTTTACGTCCAGAAATAACCCAATGAAACGTTTGCCGTCATTCAAAAAGTGTTTATTATATTTGTAACGGTTGCTACAGCCGTGGTAGTAGATTTACTTGGACGGAAGGCATGCTAGCGAAGCGCTAAGATGTCGTGTTTTATTAGGAATACTAAGACTCGTTTACCTATAAGTTTTTCGTACAACGTGTTATTGGCCTGGCTACGGAAAGAGGCCTATAGTTTTCTAAAACATTGTAGTCGCCACTTTTATGTACAGGGGTCACCTTAGCTTTTTTTTTAACAGGTGAGGGTATACCCCAGCCTAAAAGGCTGCGTTAAATATTTTCTCTTGGTATGTACTAAGCACCTCTGCATTTAGTTTTAACATTTTCACCATTACCTTATCATATCTCGCTGCTTTGCCCGTACAAAATGAATGAGTGGTTGAGCTTATCGCGGGCGCAGTGATGTCAATGAAAGCAAACGAGTTAGCAGTTGCAGCTGGCAGTCTAAGATTGGCTAGAGGACGCAGTCTCAAGGCCAGATTGCGGCCGATGTTCCTAAAATATTCGTTGAAGCAGTTGGCAAGGTTTATTCGGGATGAAGCGTAAAGAGCAATATCTGGAAGGTTACGCGTGTTTGACTTTTTCTTAATTTTTTCCTGATCCCTTGACAACAGACGCACCACTTCTTTTTTAGAACTGAACTAAATGGTGGTAAAATACATTTGGATAGATCAATTTTTACAGGCCAAAGTGAGGGCAAAAAATGGGCTTGGTCCACTGAGAAGAAAAGCTCCTGGAAATGTTTCTGGGCAAAGGCATGGTATCGTAATTTATGGTAATTAACATGCAATCTGTAGTTTTTTTTCCTTGAGCCAATCACACCTATGGCTATCCTTGGAATTTGCACGGAAAGGTTTCGAATGTTACTTCAGGTATTACTAATAACATTTCTGGTTAGTAAAAAGAAGTGTTTCAGTTCAAGAACGCACTTTCCGATGGGTGCGGTAATTAGCCACTGACTCCCCCTTATCACAGTAACCACGAAATATCCGCTATAGGGTTTACAACAGTGTTTTTTGATAACGAAATACTATCTTAAAACAAAGACGTAGCGGTGGGGCGTGCCGAACTGCCTGTCTTATGGAACAATTGGTTTGAAGAGAGAAATCTGTTGAATTTTGGTGTAAGCTAGGCCCTTTTTAAATAGCCCAACACCATGAACATTTGGTTTCTCTTTTCTGTTGAGTGATTTGTTTTTTCCTAAGAAGCGTCTAAAGTGCCCCCAAAGTTCGCATTGTACCATGGAGGTATAGTCGATGGGGAATTTTACACGTTATTCTTTTAGACAAAGTAGTTTGCTACTTTTATTCCACAATATGCTTAATATTCAGCGTATAATCACGTTTAGTTCGCTTTCTGCATCTCGACAGAAGTTCTAAACTTGTACGTACTAAAGAAGCAAATGTTGCTGTTCGAAGTGGTCTTATTACACTCTATGTGTCGCCCTCTGAAGCTTATGTTTGACGTTGAATGCGCCTGTCTAACGTTTCCATCAACTTAGGCAGTTTTGTGGCAGATAAACGAGGGTCTTGGCGGTGAAAGCGGTATGTCCCGTTAGGTGAACAGTACGGGAACGCCCGAAGTTTCTCTTTAAAAGATTGTGACAGGTAGCTTGAGGTACAAATAAATTTGGCACTGCACGTGCGCCATTACTTTTATTGTGAAAGCGCACCTAGCATTAAGGCGGATTCCATTGTTAAAAACAAGCCCAGTCCGGTGATAATGAGGAGAGGTGGTAGAGAAAGTCACCAACTCTCTTTTGCTTTAGTGACGTCATTGTACGTATCAAAAATACTACGCTATTTGTTAATGAGACGTAATTTTCATTCTGAAATAATGCAAGGAATCCTATGCACCCCCTTTACGTTTTGTCGCTCAGCTTGGCACACGTCTACTGTACTTAAACGCCCACACACGGTTGTATTTCTCCAATGTCAGCATCTCTTACGGTAAAGTTGATTTATTTGCATTTTTACCCGAATTGCTTGAAGTTGTTCCGGCTGCAGTGTAATCGTACATCTTCCTGCTTACTTCAGACAAGCACTTTTAACGCGGAAATTTTGAGGTTAAAAGATGGCACCGGCCATCATTAACACGTGGGTTTTATCCAGTCTCCCGGGGCTCACAAATAATATTCCTTTAGAAGACACGCTCCTCGCATATTGTTTGCGGTCTACACGATAATTTTGTTGCGAAAACTTGAATTTCCCTGTAGGGCCTTTGGTTTGTTCTTATGTTAGAATATTGTCACTGAAAGTTATATTTGACGGAAAGAAACACATTGCGTAAATTAAATTCACAGTGTCAGTGTAGTTTTTATTAAATTAGTGATGTGCATAAGCTAATCTAAAATTTCTATCGGTACGGCAGAAGGTAGTTGAGCCCAACTAAATATTCAGCCCCAACTCAGTATTCACTGTCTTTTTATCTTCGGATAAAGAAAATAACAGAAATATTTCTGAGCAGCGTCGGCCCACGCAAAGGAGGCAGAAAAAAATTTGCAATTCGAATGGGCAATCTGAAAAGAAACACGAGCTAATGTGCGTAAAACGCAAATCTCGCGAAGTGGGAATGCACTAGTGAAAATTACGGATAAAGACGACATTCTCTTCAAATTGTCCTAAATAGCACGAAAAGTATTTTGTGATGCTCAATCTGCGTTGAGGGTAGAGGCGCGTCTTATGTGCTTTTGATCGCCATGTCTCTTTTACAGACTTCTGCTTCGCCCCCCCCCATCCCCTAGTGCGTAATTTAATCTGTAAGTTCATTCAACCTACTACTATTCGCTTAGACCCCTGATTGTATTATACGTTTTACACACCCAACCCACCGGGCACCATTATAAAAAGTGCTATGGCGGAAACGCCGGTTTGTTTGCGCACCCAAACCTTGACGACTGCAGAAATTATGGCTGTTTTGCCGTGTTATTTTGGGAATTTTTCGGGTGCGAAAAACAGCACTTGTGCGCTCATGTTCGGGAACACCCAAAAATTGCCTTCATTTGTTGACATAATTCAAACAGCTGATGCATCCAGTACGCTTAATGATATTTTTTCCTGATGTTAATCTTCTCTACAGGTTTACCAGCAAGGGTTGTGCCAGCTACTGGTCTTTCTCTCTTCGGCCTTCAGCTGCTGGTCTGTGTGGTTGACCGTAAGCTTCACTGCCGAGCGCTTCGTGGCCGTCCGCTACCCCCTTTGGAAGCTGCAGACAACCTCAGCAAAAATTCGGCCGCGGATGGTGATCGGTGCGACGGCACTGATGAGTGCTGTCTTCAATGCTCACCTTCTCCTTTTTGTGGGTGTGAACGATGGAGAGTTCCCAGAGTGCAATCTTCATGCTGAGTACGAAAAGTAAGCACTGTTTATACTGGTGTGGATATTCACATTTTTTTCGGTATAATATGAACGCACGAATTTTTTTTTTATTTCGGAAGCCGCTGGTGAAACGTATTTTATTTGTAAACAAACTACAGGTGTTTACAAGGTCATAACAACCTATGAGGAAGAGACTGATTCAGTTTTATTGCTACATTTGTTCGGCTGCCCGAAACGTCCGGGTGCTTTATTATATCCCGCCGTAGACCACAATTGTTGAATCCATAAATCCGCCCTGTTTTGCCGCAAATACCACACCACAGGATTATGTATTGTAGGCTACCAATGCCTCCGTTTCCTAGGAGACAATAGCCGACGTTACAAGCCAAACAAAGCTTAAACTTTAAGGCGGTATAAGGAAATTGTGAAACAGTCGTACATTGTTTATAATTTTAAGGGTGTCATGTACACGTATAAAGCTTAATCAGCTCCTATTCCACGATACAACTTCATATGTTACTTCAAAAGTATCTAGGTTAGCACTCGGCCTGATGCTTTTGTCAGGTTTTAAGGTATGCTCATTTCATAAGGCCTGTAACTTAGAAAATACCAACCGGTTTCCGCAGATATTTGATGACAAGATCCTGAACTTCCTATATTGAATTTTGTATGTACCACATTCGTGAGCGAAAAACAATTTATTGCCCTGTGGGCCAAGTGAATCTTGAGGGTTCCCAAAGCACAAAATGTGTTCCAAAACTTGTTTCTTGTTAGTACAGATTGTCCATGTTCCTATAAAAGACATTGTACCACCGTAGGGAACACCTGTAGCGAGAAAAAGTAATATCTGAACAACGCCACGAAATAATGATATTCTTGAAGAAAACGTCTATGCACTTAAGTTTTATATAGTTCCGTTTAGTTTAAAAAAAATCAATCATATGGAGCTCATGGGCCACGGTAGCAATGTAGTGGCTCAAGTCTCTACGACTATTGCACGGCATTTAGAGGACTTAAGAGGTAGTTTCACATAATACGAGTATAGGTAAAAGATATCCCGCTTAGAGTTTTAAATGTTTTTTGAGCAATATCTGCAAGGTAATTTTTAGCAATCATAATGGCAAAATGTTCAAGCAAAACAAATCGATGTATAAAGGCAGTACCACCAATGCGCTCATTATAAAAAAAATGCTAAATTTACGACCAACTTTAAATTGGACAGACACAACTGGGTTTTTCAGTGAAGTATAAGAAAGTTATTTTAAACAATTTTGCGGGTAATAGTTGCTACGAAAAACTAGTTTTAATGTGTTTCGGGCGCTACAAACAATCATAACTTTGCGAAAAAGCACGTTGGCCTCGTTTAATTTGTACTTGGGTTTTTTCAACGCATGGAACCTTTTTTTACGCTCCTTCGCTATAACAGTAGAGTTTTCCCGTAATGTGAACCCTCAAAAGTGAGAACTTCTTGCTCGCCGTTGATGCCTTACTAAGTCACACAGGGCGTGAGTTGCAACATCCCTTTTTTATATCTACATTGCTACTCCATTGCTAATTCAATCAACACAGGCAAAACACTTTTTCGAACAACGTGAGTTAAAAATACAGCTAGAAGACAAGTTTTAAGGAGACTGAGGAACCAAATTTCGAAGAGGCGGCTCCAGCCAATACACCTGCATTTATTTACTCCTTAAATGTACTTAGGGAAATGAAGTGGCATGATAATATAAGGACCCATTATTTCTTGTCGCCAGAACTATTGTCGCCGCTTAGGTGTAAGAGGGAAAAACATCACGCATTGAGAAGGATAATGTGACGAAGTTAATGGACGATTCTTGAATATTTTCAATAGAAACTTCAAATTAGACCAATGAGGCCTCCTGAGGAACGACGGTTTTGTCGCACACCAGGCTCAGGTGGAGGCGAGACATCCACATTGAAGCAGTTGCGTATTGCACAGCAGTAACCTTTACAAAATAGTGAACTTTAGTGCTAAAAGATATATATTCGAATGCGAAAAGCAGTTAAGAATGCCGTAGCATCTACCTGACAGGAGAAACAATACGGTCGCATGGTGAGTAGAAAATAATTAGGGCTCAGCTCTGTTACCAGGAAGGGTCACAAGAATAACTAGAGTGAAATATATTTATTGAGAACTTGAATATTTTGAATATATCTATAATATGAACAGTAACAGTTTGTACTGCAAGTTCTCAGTAAAAGGTAAGTGTTTAAAAGCCCGTTAATTAGAACGCGAGGTGCATTCGCCCAGCATACTTCAAACAACGAGTCCCCACGCCGGAAGCTTGGCGCCTTCCGTACGGCCAGGAAAACGGCCCTGATGACTGCACACGATGTAGCGTTGGCACCAAGAAAGTGAAAAAAAAACGATAGAAAAACTGAATCAGGTAAAATCGTACTAGTACGCCCAATGGAGATCTTTTAGAAGGAGTCTTTTTTCGATTACGTCTACGCAACAAGAGTTCACGCTGAGGTCACGTTAACAGCTGGCATTCATCAGGTCAAAAGCCTGTAACCTGTCACTGCCACTGACCACGTGGAAAAGTTCTGATGAAGCAACAGTGTGGCGATCGCTCGCAAGTAATGACTGGTTCAAACACCGTCCGTGTCTTCTTGAGTTTTGGACAACGAGAGAACGTGGACTTCCCCTACATTCACTCATTCGAGAAAAATGTGCTAGCTTTTGTCTTCAAGCTTGAGAGCAGCGTTGAATGGCAGGCCTATTCAAGCCTTCAATTGTTGACGTGATCTGATATGCCATAATAGCTTTGTGCGGCATTTTTGCTTCAGATTCGTTAGTTCGATCTTTTAATAATTCAAGGTAAGGTGGTGTCCTGTTAGAGTTCTAAATAACCACCTTTAACGCTATTTAAACCTAACAAAGAGAATATACCCTAAATATTGAAAACAAATCTTCACAAGGTAGGCAGCACTGGTATTATGGAAAAGAATAGCTTCTAGCTACGGGTGCATCAAGAACCTGTCGTGAGCATAATAACAAAGATGGCCATGGAGGCGAACTTTTTATGAGAAATCTGTGAATGTTCCTGCTTCGGAAGCCACGGCTTTTCGAATATTTACAATATGAAGCCTCGCTCTTACACCTTTCCACAACGTAATCCTTGCTGTCTTTTCTTTCTTTATAGCGTTCTCTACTACCTGAACATTCTGGATACTGCCCTCACGTTCATTGTGCCATTCGCGCTCATAGCTTTCATGAATTTTATGATTGCAAGATCGATCTACTTGTTCTACGCCCGCTACAAGTTGCAGCGCCGCACATCTGGCCACAGCAGTGATGATAAGAAATCCTTGGGTAAGATGCTTTACACATGATTTTTTTTATGACTATACAAAGCAGAACATCAAAATCTGACTTCCTGTCACCTAAATCCTCCAGAATTGTTAGTGCAGATCCTGCTGTGTAGTGCGATAGGGACTGGGTGGCGACTAGAGAGGCTCGTGGGGCCATGGAAAGCAAGCGGAGGTTAAGACGGCGGGGTTAATAGATCCAGCGAACACGAACACAGAAGGAGAATAAAAGTGTGTAGAAGGAGATGACAGGGTTCGAGTTACAGTAAATGATGGTTACGCAGAGGGCTGTAAGATTGAAGTGGGTGATTGTGGAGGGGCGACAAGAGCCGTAGAGATAAAAAAAATTATGGTGGGAAGGTGGAAGTATTGGTAACAGATGAAGAAGAGTACGGAGGGTTGGATAGCGAACTAAAGGAGGAAAGCGGACGCTGAGAATGGTGCAGAAGTCGCCCAAAGGTGTATGTGTCAGGGGAATAGAACGCCGTTTTGAGTTTAACAGCCTCCCAACTACATGCCATGCCTAAATTATTCGGCACAGAAGGACAATGAAACGTCTATAGTGGAGAAGTGGTGGAAAAAAAAACTAATCAAGACAACAATTTAGAGTAAATGTCTGAATGAAGTTGCCAGCACAAGGCCAAATAAAAAAGATGGGAAGAACAAAAATAGTGGTGATGGTGAAGGGCATAAAAAAGGAAAAGATGGAAAGGGAGTAAGGCACAAAATACGAGAAGGAGGGAGCACCAGATAGTAAGAGGGAAGCAAGATAACAGAAGAAAGAGAAAACTGCACCGCAGGAAGTCAGGGCAGGGAGGGAAGGGGAAAGGAAAGTTCAAGAAAAGTAGAACTGGCCAGAGAAAAATCTGAAAATGATTTGTACAAGATAAGCATGAAGCCGAATGATTGGTAGTAAAGGCGACGGAGGAAGGACAAGGTTGAATGAGGGAGTAGTGGAAGAATAAAGAGATAGAAGAAAAAGGACAAAGAGAGAGCGAGCGAACACCAAACGCCATAAAAGAGAGTAAATGGGCGGGGAGACAGGAAGAGGGGGAAAACACAATGCGGAAACGAGATAAGGGCACTAAATAGATCAATTGGATGAAAGCAGGCGGTGATAGCGGGGCGAAATGCTACAGGACAGATGGTTTTGGAGAAAAGAGAGAAGCAGCATTGAAATGCGATGACGAAGGTAGCAGTGGGTAGCATGTGAGGGCGAAAAGTTTGCGTCTGGGTTGGAGAAGACACAGCGTTGGGGAGAGGAGAAAAGGAAATGACACAAACGTATAATTACGAACAGGGAAGACTAGAAAAGAAAGAAAAAAAAAACGCAAGGGAATTGTATGATCTAAACGTTAAGAAAGAGTGATGGTTAGAAGCACTTGATAGCAGGAAGCTAGGCTTTGCCGAGCGGCACAGCAGCCTATGACCGGTGGTCGTCTTTTGCATCTAAGAAAGAAAATACCTAGCGATATTTTCCGAAACAACTAAGTCTATAAAAACCATCTGGTCAGTAGGTTTGAAAAAAAAGAGATAGATTCCTACTTTTTTCTAAATTATATTCTTGTTTTAGCGGCTTTGATTTACCGGATCTTCTAGGGACCCCAAAAAGTAAAGAGATTTTTTATATCAAAGTTAGGCGTATGCAATCTGCCGTTACTTGAACTAAATTGTTATTTTCGGAAGCAAGCCGCCCTCTCCGGCCTGATGGTGAACATTTCCACGGTGCATGTAGGCGCTATTAGGAGGGCGAATGCTTTTTTTTGCGATGAAGCAGCGGTAGAGTTTGCGACTAATAATTATTCCTTGTTAACGTGGCCGTTCAGTTTATTTTTATTTTCTATTTATAGATATTTTATTGAGGTCACATTTAATTTTTTGATGGTCGCTTCAGGTATTGGAGTCCTAATAATAATTAAACGTGCACTTTGGGAGGGTAGTTATAAACCTGTTTAGCTACTTGCAATGCCGCTCTTGAACGATACAAAATAAGTGATTTTAAAACAACATTCTCATATAATCATTAGCATATTTTTATTAAAATATATAGATTTAATTTGCTTTTTATAGGTCAAAATTCTATTTTAGCCCAGAGGAAATGCTTCTTTCCACAAGGGGTTCGGTGTAATGTAAAACAATAAACAAGTACTTGTTAGGCATTGTATTTTTGGAAACGGGTGCTTTTGGCTATATTTTAGTCGAAACGTGTTGTGGTAGGCTGTCTAAAAGAGACAATTGTCCTCAGATGAACTTTTACAATTTTACTAGCCGTCAGATTAACTAAAAATATAGAAGACTCAGCTGACCTAAAATGTTTTGCTCACACTGCTTATTTATAGTACGTTAGAAAAGTTTTATTTTCTGAAACATCGAACAAAAACGTTAAGCCAAGCCTATATAATTAAAACAGGATCGTATTTGAACGTTTTCGTTATTTTTGCTACAGCTATACGGTTTCTTGGGGACAAACATTTACTTAAGTGTGTTACTGTAGAATAATCATATCTTAAGTCCTATTTTAGTCAGATTCAAGCTGCGTAAAAGCGTGTTGTCAGCTTTTATTGGGTTATTTGGTAGGTTCATGCCATTCGATTTGGCTGCAAGCCTGCCTTCATCTGTGAATGTTTTTTGTATAATATTTAATAAATGCAGATGCCTTCGAAAATTTTTGGAAACCTCGGCCGTTTGCTCAACTAGACTAAGAAGATTATTCTCAGTATGGTGTTTAAATTATAATGCAAGTTAACCAAAAAAAATGTCTTTGAGCAACACTTACGTACATAATGGCAAGAATTATTCAAGCTTTACTTGAGCGACGCTCCTAATAAAAACAATTAGCCTTAGTGGCGTAGCCTAATTAATGTGCACATCGAATGCCTCCAAATTTATACTGCCATTACGTACAACAATAATGAGGCTGACAATAGGAATGCTAGTAATTGTACAGTTTTTCGCCGTATAGCCAGGACAATAAAAATTGTAATCGTTTTACTTTCAGCTACGACATCTTCCAAAAACCAGAATGCAACAGTGGTTTCTGTGGATGGCACGACAACAGCGACGAGTGGCGGCGGAATCCCGCATGCCACTCAGATAAGCGTTACTCGAATGCTGCTCTTAGTCTCAACAGTCTTCATGCTGCTCAACCTACCAAGCTACGCGATGCGGATCTACGTTTTTGTGCTTTCCCTGAGACACTCGGAGACCGATGTGGAGGTCAACTCGTTGCCTTTTGTGCTTCAGCGCTACTTCATGCTCCTGTACTACACAAACTTTGCCATCAACTTTGTCCTCTACAATGCCAGTTCCAGAATGTTCCGAATAGCTCTCTGCGACTACTTGCGTGGGCGGTGGAGAGCCCTGCGGGAGTCCATTGGTGCAATGCGGTCAAGCTTAGGGAGGTCTTCTACGAGCCAGAACGAAGACATTGTTATTTGAGGCCCCGAAGCCCTGCTGTTGGCGAACATTCAAGACGTGCTTGGACGGTAACCGGGGAATGGCAAATTGCACATTGAACAGTATGCTTTGCGTTTACACACCAAGGTGTACATATCATTTGAGGACTGTTTTATGAAATATCTCTGTTGTACCGAAATGTATAGAGCTTCACAAATGTCACGTTTTGCAAGTTTGGCCCTTGTGCAACAAATACTGGGAATACATTTTATGACAATGGATACTCGGGTGGTGCTATCTGGAATCGCTTTTTAGAGCGGTGCGACATAGGGTGGTCCTGTATTCACTACCTGAATTTTTTATTAAAGCCAAAGCTTTCTTAGTGTCACTGATGGCGTTCTGTGGTTAAAAAGAGCACCCATTTCAACATAAACAGGATGGTCGACCAGAAAGCCCGATATAAGATCTCTGGACACATGCCCGTGCGTGATTCTCTGGGCTTGCATCGGGTCGAAACGCTTACTTGAAAACCGCGAAAAAGGAACCATTCTAGGCTTTTTAGTATAAGCATCAGTCACAAGAAAACGAGTAAATATTTATCTTCTAAGCCATGTCTCGATATATGTTGAAATCGTTGGTGGAGGAGTTTTTAGTGTCCGAAAAATTGTTGCATGGACGTGCTTCGTGCTCTATTTGGGTCCTCGAACGTTTGGTGATAGATTGGACGCACTTTCTGCTAAGCATGGGCGCACTTTTAGTTTTCGCACTTTTGTAACCTTTCTTAGGATGTGATGGTAATTTTTTCTTCCTTCCTGATTTTTTTTTGCTTTACCTCTCACACGTGAAATTCAGTGAAATATATTTCGTTGGGAGGTATTGTACAAGGGAATGATATTGCTCCGCAGAAAAAACCGCAGTTTAGCGTAAGAAGCTTTTGAAATAAGAACAAAAAACTGGGGGAGGGGGCAGAGTCGGAATAGCGGCGCGAATACTGTGCAAACCATGCAGCTGGCGGCCCCAGCTAGCTTTTTATTGGTTCAGAGAGGTTCATGTGTGGTTATGCGTGTAGTCCCGGCGAAGTTTTCTACGTGGTTATGCTTGGGGACTCGGGGAATTTTTATGCGTGGTGTCATCGTTAGCACCCAAGAGAGAAATGAACACATGGTCATTATATAATTTACAATTTACGCGTGGCTGCTGGCTTTGCGGTGAAGCTGCAATAATGCCGGATGAAGCAGCCGGACCAGCGTTTGCCTAAACGTTTAAAGCAAAGCTTTATTACTTTCATCCAGCGATTTCGTGGAGAATGCGCAAATGACCTGCTTACCGGAGTCACACCCCCGGCGGCACACCCCTCGAAGCGCATCGCGGGATTTACCGGGCCCGCTGTTGGCGCCTCCGAGCGCCCAAAGCAGTCGCGACAGCCGTTGCGGCCGAGCTAGCCAACCACCCCAGCAACCTTCCATTCATGCGGCGCTGGGTCGCTTCGTGAAACGTGACTCGTCTCGTGCCCGGCGATGATGAGGGGTGCGTTCACCATCAATGAACGCCGCGTTCGCCTGGCCTCCTTCTTTTAACGTTGCACGGAACCGCACGGCTTCGAGACTTGGTCGACAATACAGCTAAATAAAAGGTTAACCAAGCGAAAGCAAGACTCAACCAGACTAAGCCAAGCTTTTGCTTTGCATATCCAAGGTTATTGAAGCTAAGTCGCAGCCATTTTCGAACTCGTTCAGTGGCCACCTTTTGGCGTCTTTGGCCCATCATGTCACACGATAATTAGGAAGTTCATTACGCTATCTCTTCTCGGCTTTTAAACGTGTTTTATTTTAGCATTTTAACTTCTCTTCGGACCGTCAAAACTGCACCACTCGTTCTCTCTCATGATAGCGCTTGTGTAGTAATATAAACAAAATAATATTCGTTCTTGGTGTACGACACTTGAAATATGTGGGTCCTTTTTTAGTACAACTATATTTGTATTCAAAATTACCGCCAATCAAGACCAGAATCATGTATAGTTTGAATAATTGGTACCTTTCTAAAAAACCTTGCATGAGCACAGCAGAGGAAGCTACCTCGAACATATTTGTTTCAGAGTGAGGAAAGTGCCAAGCCGGGCGGCGGCAACCTATAAAATTGTTTCACAGTGCCACGAAACAATGAACGGTCTTATTTCAAACTTTTGGGCTCTGATTTTTGCCACGTATTTACAAAAGTGACCAACAACGTCGATCCCCATGATCCTAATTAAGTGAAAGCGATCAATATATGACCAAAATTAGGACGTTATCCCGAAAAAAAAAAACAATGTAAAATTACTCAACCAAAAGAAAAGCTATTCGATAAAAAACTTTGGCTCAGTATGATAGCTGTTACCCTTTTATCTTTCTAAAAGATCTCCCATTAAACGCGCTTTTTCAGTCCTTTTTTTGGCGGGTTAGGTATTTCAAAAGTGAAGATAAAATTCGCAACAAGGTGGTTATGTCAGCAATGTACATTTCTGGAAATTTCCAGTTACAAATACATTATTTTGCATACCTTTACAGTGGGACATTTGCCTACCTCTTGAAACATTCCCTAATGATTTTTGAAAAAGGCAATGCCGTTCTTTTTATTTCAGTACGGCTGCAATTTTGCGGAGTTCCACGAGACGGTTGGTGCACACTTGACAAATAGCGAAAGAACTGCTACAATGACGCAGAAAAACGCCTTCCTTCTTATATTGCCATCATCAATTGTGTTGCTTTAATTGGAACTTATATGTTATTGATGTTCCTACAACACACTAGTAGACAATACTGCTCATTATCGGCACCGCATATCAAACTTGTGACAATGCTTTCGTTTTTATTCCCGTTTGTTGGGGGGCAATTTCCGTAACTTTCACGAACGCGGCCGTTGTTGGGAGGATAATGTTCTCAGCTCTTCAGGAAGTGGATCTTAGTGCATAGGTATGTTTTTTTTTACAAAAAATTACCTAGACGGAATTAATTTTAATAATGCACGTCTGAGGTGAAACTTTTCGATTATGAAAAGAATTTACTTGGCTTTGTTGATTCTCTTCACTAAAAATAGCTACATTTTCTCCTCAAATTATTGACAGCGCCAGCACACGCGTATCAAGTAAAACGTTCTTATTTACGTAGTATTTAGTGTTTTCCGCTCTTATTAAACACGGCCCAAAATTCAGTATTCCATATCTTAGTTTTCCGCTAATGCCATCCAAGTATAATTAACCATGGTACATTTGCGTTATTTACCTTAAAGTAGTAATGACACGAATTTTTTTCTTTCAGTTTTTTCGCTGCTATGGGTTGCTATTAGCCCACTAATCATTGAATGGCATATTAAATGGTTGATCTCGGCGTAAACAATCATTTACGGCGTAGTTCATTCATGTCAGTTTCGGTTTCGACAAAGCGAACGCCGCGCGGCTACCATGACTACCTTAACGTCACCATTCATGTCGCACCGTAGCGCATGCTCTCGCCCAGACCGGCCGCGGTCTTTACCATCGTAGCGCGCCCGGGCAGCAAGACGTCAGCTGCAAAATCATGACGTTTGCACACGGTGTACCAGCGTCCTCCAACCGCACCCAGGGCGCCAGCTACATCCCGGAAGCCCCGATATCGGCAGCTTGGGGCAAGTAGCAGATGATGTGATGCTGGCCCGCCGTGGGCTTTCTCGTGTGGGCAGAGGTTAAAATGGATGTACAATATCTTATGCTGAACGGGTACTGTTGAAAATTGCTGGGAGATAGCTCCTCATAAAGAGAAAGCATTTTACATTGTTATCTCAGCTTTAAAATTTTGTGTCACTATTCCTTTGAGTGGTGTTTGCCTTGTCACCTGAAGACTGCATAATAAAAACCAGTAGATACTCGGAAATATTTCGGTAGTTGTTGTTAATTACGCTTTTCTGACCAACTTATATGGCTAGCCTATTCACATGTTGACCCTGTTCGAATCTGAAAAAACCGCGCTTGTGCATGTAAGGAGGAGGAATAACTACTTTCACAAAAAGCATATCTTTGCTTTAAAAAGTTCACAAATACTAGCAATCACTATGGAAAACATCTTGTGAGGGGTTATCTTGCCTGAACTGCAATTTTTCAACTTTTCTTGTAATTTTAAGTAAAAATTGAATCAATCCTGTGATGGTGCTCGGCATGCTGTGAAGTCCACACAGTTGTATATGACACAGTAGGTGCATGTGAACATTCGTAAAACTCTGAATGTTATTCAAAAGTTACTACTTTTAACCTGGCTGTGACAACAAACGTGCTAAAAACGGCGGCTTGCTATTGAGGTTTTATGTTTTTCTGTTATGAAAAATTTTCCCGCCCTTGATAAAAACAATACGCCGCCATTGAATGTAATGTGTGATGTTTACGTGTACATGTTGCGTAGCGTCTTCACAAACTATTGTGACTCACTGTAATAAAGAGAGGTTTCTTTTCTTTAGGTCGTGTGTTAAAATTCGTGTTCTTGGTGAAACAGCGGAAAATACAACTTTTGAGGTTGACAGCCTCGTGTGTACATTGTCTTTGCGGGGTTACAGAACCATCGTTAGGAAATGCACAGAGAAAAGAAACGTTTGCTCAATGCAATACTTACCAGAGTTTTTTTCCCGCACAACCAGTGTTTTTGCAAAAGTATACAGCAAATAAACTGAAATTTAGCTCAGTGGTTTTCTTACATTCTCATCCTTAGAAATCACAATATTAATGCATTTGGTCATAATGAAAGGTAAGGTTTGTTGTTCGTGAAAGGGAGGCGCCACCGTCATTGAGCCGAATGGACGTGTGACCTGAGCGCAAGGGTGGCGGATTGCCCGTGATAAACTAACTCAAGCACGACAACGTATCCAGGACCGCAAGACAGACGCACAAATGACCAAGCCTACGGGTAACGGCCTAAGGCTGCTTGAACTCAAGACCACCCTCTTGAAGGCTGCCAGAATGCCGGGACTACCACGCGAGGACATCAAAATCATCATGTCGCCCCGGGGTGGTCTCGACGTCAGCGACGCTTCCCGCTTCGAAGTCAGCCGTACCACAGCCACCGCCGCCGCGAACGTCATCTACCGCATCAAGCCCCAAACCACCGTAATTGTCAGTACCTCTAAATGACCCAACGCCGATCGCAACGCTGCGATCGACAAGATCATCATTAACGGAGTTGAACACAAGGTTAGCGCCCACGACGAGTCGGCCCTCCATGGCACAGTCAAGGGGGCCATCCGAAGAGTTCTCGTCAGGGACACAGCACAAGGTAGCAATGATAACATTGTCCCCACATATAATCCCACGGCACTACAAGGCAAAAGCATTGGAAGAACCGGGACGAGCATAACTGCGTTCAACTGTCCCAAGGTTCCAAACTAAAGCAAGTACGGCGACATCTTGACAGAGTGCTCCCTCTACCAAAAGCGAAAAAACATATGCTACCTATGCGCCTGACTCGGCCATCGGCAGGACGTCTGCTCCGGTCCTAAGCCCCGCATCTGCCGTGGCTGCGAAAGACAAAACACTGACGAAAACCACAAGAGTTCCAGCCCGAAATGTCGCCTCTGCGGAGGGGCCCATCTCAACGGTGATAAAAGCTGCAAATGCCACTTCAAAATGCCATACGTAGTACAAAGACGCCGATGGGAACGCCAGCCAGCCGTCTAAAACGACCCGGCCACGAATTCGGCTCGCTGTCCGACTGTGACGGCACAGCTGCGCCGCCAATCACACACCCGGGACATTGCAGCCGCCGCTCCCTCTCCCGTGAAGGGAGAAAGAGAGGCGACAGCTGCGATCGCCGGATAGGTCCGAGAGCACCTACGCCGCCCCGCCCAAGAGACGGAGTTGGGAGTCCCGCTCCGCAACAAGGAACACCACGCCGAAGCTGCTCGCCGACAAGCAGGTGGGCTGGGCAGCGGAGCCTCCTGTCGCCCTAAACGATAACAGCACTTGCCTTCCCCAACCCCCCAATGGTTCCCTCCTCCCAAAAGCTGCATGCAATTCTCTGAAATAAAAAAGCAGACTTAAAAACAGAACCTCATAATCTAGGCACTCACAGAAAAAGTGGAGGCAATCACTCAAACTCGGAGCGGAGACGACGGAGCTAAAAGAAAGGTAGCCAAGAAAGACACCTTACCGGATCTGTCACCGGCTGAAACTACAACAAAGCAACCAACACCTACTCCACCCCCGACATACCCACCGCCACCCACTACGTAAACCATATTAAACATTTTCAGCCAAATGGGCACCCAAGTGACACAAATCGTCACCCAACGTCACAGTCCTCCAGGAACAAATGGTCAACGTCACAGTGAGATTCGAAACCGGCGAAGCGAAATACAATCAAATAACGACACGCGGGGCAAACTTCTACGCCAGGCTCACATGCACCAAAAGTGGAAAAGGAAAGGACTGAAATGAGAACAATTCGGCATGCCACACACGGCTGATTCCCTCAGAAGCGACGAACGCAGCCAAGATGAACAAAAGGACTAACTAAAACAAAAAAGTACTGCGCTCATTTACTAATAAAGCTGCAGAGGTGTCAAAAACTAAATCCGAAAGCCTCACCTCAACATCGACAACCTTGAGCCAAAACCTTCCGGCAATGCCCTTCAGGAAACTCATGTCAGACCCACGTTTTCCGGATACATTACGTACACAGACCAAAACGTAAGAGATACCGCACTCTTACTTCGCCACAATATTGCTGCGGCACAGCACATCCCCCCCAACGCAGTTGTGAACACGTCCTTATCGAAATACACAGCCGCAGCATAGGCAACAAAAAAAACACTTTTGTCCTCAGCGCCTACTGCTGCCCATCGAAATAAGATTCCGATTTCGAGAACATTTTCCATGACTGCCTACAAGCGGCGATCATGAGGCCCACACACATAGGGGATACTGCTATCAATCAAAGGGATGAAAATAACTCATCCAAGCAATACAACAACATGGCATTACAATCCTCAACGAACCGGGCACCCCCACCCGCATGGGCACGACCGCGTCAAAGGACAACACCCCGCACTTTTCCCTGTTAAAAGGGCACTCAGACGTGACTCGGCCGAACATCGGCACAAACCCCGGACCTGATCACGACATCATCAGCCTAACAATAAGGGGCCAAATTTCAGAGCACAGGTGCGACAGGCCTGAGTACCAGACTGGGACCTGCTACGAAAAGCATTACGGACAATTTAAATCCCGAGCCAACATCCGAAACGGTGCCGCGCACATATCAAGCCTGGGCCAAGGAGCATCTCGACTTGATCGACAAATATACCCAATAGATAGCCACCACTGCACTGACCCTTAAGTTCACACTAAACTCGCCCACTTATCAGATATTCGACACGCCCTGGGCAAACGATGGAAGAGACAAGGACCCAATAAGAAGCTCCGCAGGTGCATCCACAAACTCAACAGACAGGCAATAAAATACGCCTCCCAACTCTGCAGGGAGAACTAGATGAAGCTGTTCGACAGCTTACACGGACGCCTATGAATGAGAAAAAACATGAACCTCTCCGATAAATGTTCGAACCACTAAGTGGCAAAAGTGCAAGCAACTGCAACTTCATGCGCACGCTCACCGAATACACGGGGGGTAGATATTAACTCATCCATGACCTCAAAAATAAGTATCTACAAACAGAAAAAAGCACCACGCCTTTCCCCGACTCCGAGAGAACGACAAACCAAGATTTCGACGTCCCAATTTCAGACCAAGAGCTCATTGCGGCAATTGACGAATCCGCCCAAGACAGCGCACCATTCAGAAACACCATCACCTACCGGTTACTCAACAACCTCAGCGACAAGAGCCGCATAGAGCTCCTAGACTACATAAAAAACGCCTAGGAACAAGGGTTACTACCCAAGGAATGTAAAGAAGCCGAGGTGCGGTTCATACCCAAATCGCAAAAAAAACACCGCACATCGACAACATGCGACCTATCTCACTCTCCTCCTGCGAGGGAAATGTGGTGGAACGTATGGCTCTCATACGCCTCCAACGACACCTGGACGCCACTGAACAGATGCCGATAACCATGGATGGTTTCCGTGAAAGAATAGGCACATACGACGTCCTCCTACAACTTCACGAGCTTGTCATTAAGAGCGCTAAAAAGCAAACGCCAAGAGCCATCCTCGCCCTCGGTCTAAAAGGGGCTTTTGGCAACGTCACTCACTCCAGCATACTTCACAACATTACAAAGACGGGATTCGGCGAAAATCTTCAAATACACCAAAGACGTCCTAAGCAACTGCACAGCAGTCATCAAGATCGGAGAGAAAACGTCCAAGCCGATCGAGCTGGGCGACGGTGGCACGCCGCAAGGGTCCGTTCTTTCGCCCATGCTCTTTAACCAGGCCCTCTACCCCCTTCCGGCCATCCTCGACACAAGAGAAGGAATAGACCACGCTCTCTACGCAGATGACATCACCATATGGACCTCCAAAGCGGGATCAGACGGATGGATGGAAGAGGCCCTCGAACACGCAGCCAACGCGGTCTAAGAATATACACAAACATGCGGCATGTACTGCTCGTATAAAATCTGTACTCCTCGTTATGACACCACGCACAAAAAAGAGCGAAAAACCTTCCATACCCCTCACCGTCGACGGCACCAACATCATACCTACCAATCAAGTCCCGATGCTAGGCTTACTCTTCCAAGAAAACGTCCACGCTGGGGAGGCAATCATCATACTCAAAATGACATTGGATCAGATCATCAGCATTATCCGGCGGGGGGGACTTAAAGAGGAAGACGTACTTCGGCTGGTTCAAGCCTTTGTAATATCCCGAATAGTACACTATGCCCCATACCTCCAACTCCTCCCAAAAGACATCGACCAAATTGATGCTATAATCAGAAAAGCTACCAAACTGGCCGTGCGCTTCCCCGTCCATTCCTTAAACGAAAACCTCCTGTGCATGGCCAAGCGCAACACCGACCGCGAAGTAATAAAGGCCCATCTCTCCAACCAACGAATCCGATTCAGCCAGACCCCAGCGGGACCATGTGTTTTAGCCGAAATCGGAAGGCAGGTAGCCTACCACCAAGACGAATGACCCATACCCACTATCTGGGCCACCATCATCGAAAGTACACCAATCCCCCAAAAGCAAACCGCGAGTGCAACAAAGGTTGCCGAAAGGCCAGAGTGGAAGCCCTGGCCAAACGTGTGAAAAAAAACGACGGAATACTCTACACAGATGTATCACTCCCCATCCACTCTACATCGGCAACAGTAGCCGTGACAACAATTGACAACCGCTTCTACTACGCTTCCCTCATCACACCCTCTTCCGAAGAAGTTGAGGAAGTGGCCATAGCCATGGTTGAGGAAGTGGCCTTTACTCAGCCCGGCACCAAGAGCATCATCACGGACTCCCAGAGAGCAAACAGCAACTATAGAAAAGTATAAGTGTCTCTCACAGCGACCCGCATTCACCAAAACACACACCCTCCAAATCCCAAAACCGAGAGAGAGAGAGAGATGAAACGTTTATTATTAGGAAAAAAGCAGGTGGCGCGATTGTCTTTAGGGGTGGTGCCCTCCTTCCAGGGCCCCAGACTCTTCTGCTCCTCTCCGGGCTCGAAGAATTAAGTCCTTCTGAATCCCGAAGTCGGAGCTGGCCAGAGCTGCCTCCCATAGCGCGACCGTATTTGTGGGGTTGTTTCTTGAAGGCCAGATGATAGGGCAGGCCCATGTTGCGTGAAATAAGTTGGAAGGGTTTCCGCATTTATTGCATGCTTCTGTGTGTGTTTGAGGGAACATTTTGGAAAACCGAGCTTGTATGGGTTTCAGTGCTCTTCGAAGTCGAGTGCAATGAGTTTGTTTATCACCAGACCTCTGAAGCTGCCGCGAACAAACTAGCTGCCGCGAAATACTCAGGCACTACAGGGAGGATAGGGCACATTTCCCACCACCTCACCACTCCCTCACTGGACAAGAACAATGAATCTATCGACAAATTCAAGGAGGGTCCCTTCGATACACCCTACTTCAAAAAAATTTACCCCGAGCGATACGACAAGCAATGCCCTTTTGGCAAGCGACTCGGCACAATCCGCCACAAAATTGGTGAGTGCGACTTTTCCCACATCGTTCCTTCTCTACGACCCCCCGACCAGCACCGCCGTACTTGAGCGATGGGAGACCTTGCTGATCAGCTACGCCCTGAAAGACCAGACCCAACTGATCACCAGGGGCCTGGAAGCCCGAAAAGCATACGGAGCCCGCGAAGAGTGCCCAATTGAATCTGGCGCCTGACGGCTAGGGCATTGTTTGGCTCAATCAAGTCTATTCTCTCTCTCACTTGGTAAACCATTTTCTTTGCAAAACAATCAGAAACTTAAATAAACATGCTTAAAAATACAACTTCACAGAAAATGACAACACCGACTGGCGATCCAACGCAAACAAAATGAGTGAGGTGAAGCAGTGGGAAAATCTTGGAAAAAAGATTAGTAAGTGCCTAGCAAGAACAGACAAGTACGATCGGCGAAGGGCTTGTCTATAACTCGGGAGCGGCGTGCTCCGGACTGCACCGGAGACACCTAGTGATAACGCCTGATTTGAGATACCTACAGTGTGAATATACGCGGCCCGTGTCAGCGTGATGGCTGCGTTCCTCCTCGCTGTGCCCGTCACCTTGGCTTTCGCACATTGTTTGACCGTAATAAGCGCTGCATGCCGGCGCTGCCGGGTCGGTAAACAAGAGCGGAGATTACCTCCCGTAGAGCGTGCTGTGCAAGTTTAGGTAGCGCCTGCTACACAATGCTACGCCGGGCAGTCTTCGCAGGGTGACCAGTTTCACCCTTGAGCGCTAGAGGTCAAAACACACCGTCTTCTGCAGGCGCCAGGACTTACGAGTGACCCGATAAGGGGGAGAGACAAAGGACCGGAAGGCACGCAGGGAAACGGGGTGCCCAGGGTACTGGGAGGCCGCTCAGATGACGCGCATGGTTTTCATCACGGCCGAAGGGGGAGAGACCGGTGGAAGGAGAGCGATAGAAGAGGAGAGAAGGGTGAAGGGCTTGGACCCTTGTTACTAACGTGACGGAGCAAAATGAGGAGGCCGCCGCCGCAGCGGTAACAGCGCACCATCAATGAAGGCCGCGAAGGCAGGAGCGCTGCAGAAGCGTGTGTGATACCGGAGGACGGACATCGAGCTCTGGTCTGTCGTACAGCGGCGAGGCTTCAATTACACCATGGTGAGGAAAAGAGGACAAACGCTACAATTGCGTACAGCTCAGCTACCTTCAAGTCTTACGCATTAGTGTGAGCTTCGTTATTTTTTGTCTGAGTTAGCTTTGGCGCACAGTGCTTGATCGTTCTGCCAATACGCTGCATTAGTACCGTGCTCACCACTATCTGGTTTCTGAGCTCGGCTTTGATTCATCGTAAGTAGCGCTAGATACGGGATCAAGCGCTACTTACGATGAATCAAAAGCAACTAGCCCAACTGTCAATTTTATCGGCTTTGCATATCACTGCAGACGGGATAATGCCACAATGCTTAATGCAGTGTGCAAGCGATCACGGACCGATGTATAGCCAATCTACAACACCGGCCGCGATGCGTTTCCGGTTATTGTTGCTTGTTTTCTCGCATATAGAAAAAAACTCCACTCTGAACTGCGTCAGGCGCCGGAAAAAATAAGCGTTGCACGTAATTAAACTGTACTAACAATAGCTGTACTAACAATAGCTAATCTGCGGTATTGTTTCCCTGCCAGGCAGCACTTTTCACGGCGAAAGAAGGTACGGAAGCTAAGGCGACGAGCACAGCTACAAGGGAAGCAGCTGTGACACTGATGCGGTTCGTGCATGCTCACATTCTATCAGTCTCAAACCCGGCGTTGTCACTAGAAGTTCCCCGCGCAGTCTGGTGAACGCCGCTCGCGTGTCTTAGACAAGCGTATTACGTAAGCGTGTGTGAGGCTTTTCCCAGCGGCCTTACCGAATGTTCTTCTGTGTAACTTTATAGCAAGCGTTGTGGCCACTTAGTAAAGAAACGTTACAAAGTAGGCACAGGTTTTCCGAAAATGAAATCACAATATCAGAAATCCTGGCCAGGATTCCATCTTGCTGTGTGACTGCTCAGGTTACTCTTTTGTTTATTTATTTATTAGATGCGGAGCAGCTTATGGTCACGCCTGTTCCCTCCGCCGTTGTGCTGCCGCCGTTGTGGGGCGTCCACACCCCCACTGCGCCTGCGCGTCCTCTCCAGTTCCTCTCCTATCCGGCATTCCTCCGCTCCTTTATGATGCTCCTCTCCTCTCCAAAGCTACCGTTCTCTTCGGGATTGCGCGACGAATGGCAACACCTGCGGCGCCGCGCACGATAATGCTAAGCAGATTAGTGTTAGATGTGCGACGGTAGCCACTGCATACTCCGCTCGGGGCGCCACTGTAGCTCCGAGGTATAAATGAGCGCGCGCGCTCCGCTCCTCTCATCTCCTCTCGCCCCGCGCCTCATTCTCCTCGACCCCATGGCTGCTTCGCATACTACTAAGGTTTTCCTACGGGAAAATGGCAAATTTTTTTTTTATTATTCACATACCCTCAGGGCCTAGGGGCATTACAGAGGGGAGTGGGGGATAACAAAGTTATTAGAGAAATATACGATAACAACAGCTCTTTACACAAAGAGTACAGACACTGCGATAGTTATATGAACAGTTCGTTACTTAAGGAAGCATGCGTTGCACAAGTTAGCGTAAGCAGTCATATAACCCAGCTCTGCTCCAACATATTCGACACTGCACAAACTTGGCTGGGGACAATACAAATACGACGGACCTTCACTTCAGCAACAGCGCAAAAGTCAAGGACTAAGAAAGAAGCACAGAAAAGCGCTGTGCTTTCAGCGCTTCTCTGTGCTTCTTTCTTAGTCCTTGTCTTTTGCGCTGTTGTTTAAGATCAGAATGAACCAACTGGCCCGAGTCGAGACGCTAATTCAGTTCACTTCAGAAGGCTTAAAAAACAAATAAACACTGCCCAAGTCAGGGTAAGTAAAAACATAACGGCAAACACATCTTCATTGAAACAGTCTTGAAACTGCACGCCTACAAGGCTAAAAAAACAAACAAACACTGCCCAAGGTAAGTAAAAACATAACGGCAAACACATTTTCATTGAAACAGTCTTGAAACTGCACGCCTACAAGGCTAAAAAACAAACAAACACTGCCCAAGTTAGGGTAAGTAAAAACATAACGACAAACACATTTTCATTCAAACAGTCTTGAAACTGCACGCCTAAAAATCTATGACGTCCAAGATTTCCGCAACTGCATGTGACAGTTGATTCCATTTAACAGATCCGCTCGGTACAAATGAATCGTGAAACCACTTTGGATGACAAGGAAGGAAGGAAAGAATACGTTTTGTCGTCCATCGGGATCAGGTGTTGGGGGTGGAGGAGGTCCAGAATGCCGCCGCGACCACCAGCGCCCGGGAGGTGGTCAGGACTTGGCCTGACTCCCCCGGGTCACGCAACATCTGCTCCCAGTGGTGAGGGGAGGGAACGGGGGGGTACGGGTCTGCGGGGCATTCGCAGAGGGAATGGTAGTGAGTGTCGAGTGCCCCGCAGGACGGACAGGTAGGGTCAGTAAAGAGGTGTGGATGACTGTGTATTAATTGAGCTCTGTGTGGGAAGGTGTGTGTTTGTAGGATGCGCAGCATGTGGCCCGCCTCCGGCGAGAGGTGTGGGTGCGGGGGTGGGTATCGGCGGCGGAGAAGGCGGGCTTGCCTGCAGGGGCATCGCGTGTAGGCCTGGTGAAAATGGCGACCCGGTCAATTAGTTCGCGAGCACGTACGTGCAGCACTTCATTAGCGGCTACGCATGTGTGGGCTGGTGTCCACAGCAGGGTCACGATGTCGGATGGAGGATTTTTGATCGAATGCCTACTTTGAATCGATGATCAACGCGCGCTGACATGTATGATGAATTCGTTAGTAGTCTGCGCCTAATAATGGAATTGATGTGCAAGTGCACACATTTCTCTAAAAAGTGACTTTACCTTAAAAAATGTTGCATGTTGCACCACCGAGGAAGACATCCACTTTGAAAGGCATCAGTTACGACAGAATTTCAAAGTATGCAGGAGAGCCATTGGGTTCAAATGTGAAATTTGTCATGCTAGAGATAACAGGACAGAAATAGTCTCGGAATGATATGTTTTTGGTTTCTTGCTGGCTGCTGAACAACAAAACATCAACATTACAGAAAACGTTCAGTATATGGTACCTAATTATCTCCTAACGATTCCACGGTGGGAGTGAGCAGGAGTGAGCAACTTGGTGTCATCCCACATTTTCATATTCCCCACAGAGGCTAGGGTACCCACACAAAAAATATTTTAGCGTCCCTCTAGTACGACGAAAAACACGCTACGGCATTTCCTACACCCAACCACAAACCCGATCTCCTTCCCGATCCCCCGGCACTGGGATGACTTGCGGACCAGCTATGTGTTTATTGACAAACTGAATCTGGGGTCCAATTCTCCGAAAAAGGAGTGTAGTTGTGAAGCAACCCGGCAGCACCGCGCGACTGCATGTATTCTTGCTTTCGATCCGTCACTTTGAGGTGTGGGGAAAGGCAGAATAACACACAAAAAGTGCCAGGAGTGCCGCTGTTATTAGGGCTCAAAGCGACATGGATCAGTGCACGTCGCTTTTCGCCCTCCTAACAGCAGCACTCCTGACACTCCGGGTGTGTTTTTCTGCCTACCCGAGGCCCTCGAAGTGACTACCCCAACCCATTGACAAGATCTTTTCGTATATATTTTGGCAACTCAAATACCTCAGCACACCACACGTTTCCAAACTGAAGCATTGCAGGAAAATTCATAGCGCAGGCGGACGAGGACAAGAAAACAGAGACACCAAGGAGACACCACGAAAGTAGCGCTCCGTGGTGCCTTGGCTTTCTTGTAATCGTCCGCATGCGCTGTGAATTTTTCATCAGTGCAACATCAACTCGCCCAGGAATCTGTACTCGTGGTCGAAAGCATTCATTTGCCCTTTCAGAGAAAAATCGGCATTAGGCACCTATAATTATTAATGGGTACTTCATAGCCGTGTGATTCTACCAAGGCGTTTGTTGTCATGATGGCAAATACGTCACACCGAAAAGTGATCGCCCCCACCAGCACAAGGCAGATGAATAGATACAAGAATAAGCAGCCAATTCATCCATTTTTGTCAGCTATCATGTAAATGATGTTACCAAGAGCAGTGTCGACACATGGGGGAAGCGAACTAAAGCAATTCTAAAGCTTTAAATGTTATGCCAATACACAGCATCTATGGCGGCAATATTGGAAATTTTTTGAAAATGGAAATCTCTTGAAAAATAGAAAGGGAATGAGCACCCTATGGCAGGGTGGTAGACGCTTGGTCACCCGTGACGGTGGCAATGGAAGTCGGAAGACGAGAAGTCTCAGGTGAAGCTCGTCTCGGCACCACCGATGTTTTGGGCGGTACAGAAAGACTGCGCGGATTTGTTTAAAGCACCACGGCTAGGATGGGAACGACCAGGCCCGCAAATGTACGATTGGGCGGGGTTCATTTTCCTGGACGGGTTGGCCACTAGAGTGTAGATACAAACTCGGAGACGTGCCGCGTATCTTCCTGTGCTCGCTATTCTGGCACTTCTGGTGAACTTCCAAACTTCATGCACAGGGTGGAGTTCGGCTCATCATTCCTTTCAATGAGGTCGTTAACTCGCTAGACGCTTAGTTTAGGTGGATGACGCTTTCGTTTCCTGTACTTTGTTCCCGCCGTGTTGATGCGATGTTTTGTTCGCTAATAACACCTAGGTGATTTGGACACCAGATTCCAGGAACTATTTTGAACTTTTATGGGAATGTCCAATACTGGAGAATACGAAATACCGTTGCCTTCATTAGTTAACAATGCCGACATTAGGCCGACGCAAATTCAGTATTTGTGCGATAGTGGACGCAATCTCTTTAGTATTGGAAGAGTTTAAAGGAGGAATCGGGTAAATATATTGAAAAAGTATAACTGTATAGGAGGATGCATTTGTTAGCGTGTTCGATGATTGCTTGGATTTCGGGGACGATTTCATTGCGTTACAAGGTCTCTACTTTAACCTGAATAATGACGCAAACCGAAACCTCTTCCTTAGTCCGCGCTACTATGTCCTCAGATTCAGGTAACTGCAGTAGAGGCAAGCGTATTTTTATTTCCGTTGGGAGTGTTTCTTCGGGTAGGCTATAACAATCTACCCGAGGAAGGACTCGTGGCACCTAATCAAGTCATGCAGCTGTGACATCATCTCTAATCCCGTAATTTAGTGGTCACGGTCTGCACTATTTCTGCACTATTTCTGCACGCAGTGCGCGAAGGAAGCTTCTTGCAGCGATCCTGCATAGACAAGTGCCGCAAACACAGCGCTTTACCTGTTTTGTGTAATTCCGCCAGCATGGCGTCTTATCTTGTTCGCAGCCGGAGCCCAGGGTAGAAAGTAGGGATATTTCTGGAGGCGGTTAGTGGAGAACGGACTCGACGTTGATTACGGCGCCTTGTCAGAGGAAATGCAGGAACGATGTAGCAACTAGAGAAGCACGTTGATTTTGCAACGAAACTCGGTCGGGCTTGTGTTAGAGACATGTGTTCTTTATTTCTTTTTAGGTGCGGCGTCACATAATTGGCCCTGCAAGCACGTGTTTTACTTCGTGTACATACTTTGTTTGAATAGATCAGGATGCATCGGGAGTTGCCCTTGTGGAGTTGATGCCTCTATAGCAAAAAACCTGCCTACAGTGGTTTTCTGTTTCCATGCATCGGTACCCAAATTACCATTGGGAGCAACTTATTCATGGCGTATAATTCTTAACTGAAACACAGAGAAAGGATTGGACTAATTCATGGTGAATTTTGTGCCAAAGCCGTGGAGGAACGAGTCTTCTGCCTTCCTTTCTGGTAAACATGCATCTTCTTTCCCCCCCCCCCCCACAATATAGATGTCTAGCATTCTAGCACTATAACGCCCTATAGCGTTCAATTTTTCATGTGTACTTTAAATTTTTTTCTATTAAAATTGCCGGTAGAGTGACTGTATAATTATGTAGTTTTTTGAAAGGTTGTAGGCCAACGGGAAACTGTGAGCATCCCAGCATTCTCGTCTGGTCTGAGCACGTGGACATCGATAGGGAGAAGCATTATAAAGAAAACTGCTGTTATTTGTTTTATTAAATATATGAGAACTTAATTATAAGAGATCTAGCCTTCCACACGACTATAACATTACACCATCTCTCATCACAATTGCGTACTTGCGTAATTCACAGGGAAGTTCAAAAGCTGGTGCAACTGCCGGGTGTCTTCACTACACGGGATTCTATAGGAGGGAAGCAAAGAGCCGCTTTTTTTCCCGCGCGAACAAAATTCCGGTAATTTCAATCTTCGTTTAGCTAATTAAGAAAAAATTATCCTCAGTCGCAAGTTACACTCAAACCTGCTTTCCTTCGTGCACTATGTGTGCTGCGGTTCGTTCATCATCTTTTTTCATGGTGTATGAACGAAGGAATTTTTGCAGTGCTGAGAGGGATTGTGCTCGAAACAAGTACACGTTTTTGGATGCAGCCTTCAAAGACCGCTTTTTTAATGTTTTACGGCTGGGCGAAGAGAGAGAGAGAGAGACAAACATTTATTTTAGTAATGAGCAGGAGGATGTTGTTAGGGCCTCCACCCAGTGAGAGGCATCCTTATTCCAAGATGCCTTGGAGCTGGCTGGCCGTCCGGGCCCGTTCCACCTTTCGGCGCTGGTCCAAGACCTCGGAGCTGGTCAGCTGCTGCACCCACTGCTCAGATGTAGGATTGGTATTTGGGGTTAGAGTGGGAGTCCGTTTGCACTCCAATACCACGTGGTATAGGGTGCCAGCAACAGGGCAGCAACAGGTGGCAGGGTATTGGGTGGGGTACACAGCGTTCATTAGGGTGTTATGGGGATACGAATTGGTGTGTAGTCCCCGGAAAGTGGTTTCATCGTCGCGTGTTCATTGTGCATGAGGTGGCGGGAAGCGACGGCGGTCGTTTTTGTAGTGGGATAAGATTTCGGTGTATGTATGGATTGGTGCTGGCTTTGAGACTCTTCGGTCGTTGTTTTCTCCCTCTGAGATAACGGCCAGGTGTGTATGAGCACGGGCAGCGGCGTGTGCCGCCTCGTTTCCTTCGAGGGAGTGGTGGCCGGGTGACCAGATGAGGTTAATTTCTCGTAGTCTTTTTACTTGGCGAAGAAGGTGCAGTGCTGGTTGAGAGATGCGGCCAATTAGAAAGTTTTTGCACGCGGTCTGTGTATCGGTTATAACTGTAAGAAATTCCTCGCCTGCTGTAGCAGCAAGTGCGATGGTACACTCCTCAGCAGTGTCGATGGAAGTGGTGAGAACGGTCGCTGCTGCCAGTTCTGCGCCTTGCGTGCTAACGACACAGGATGCATGGGCTTCCTGATGAGGGTACGGCGATGCATGTGTACCGAGTGCATGGTAAATTGTGATTGTCCTTGTAAATCAATTGAGCTCGCGCAGTGCGCCGCTGTTTGTGTAAAACCGGGTGCATATTTCGAGGTAGGGGGCTGCGTGGATGTGCTGCCGAATGTCTGCTGGGATTCGAATTTTTTCATCTTGTCGTGATGGGACGTTCTAGTGTAGACGGAGAAGTGGTGCTTATCCCGTGGGCGTTATCTGTAGTCGGCGTATCTAAGTTGCATGGTGGGCCTCTTGTATTTACCCCCAGGTGTTGTGGACCCCTAGCTGGAAAACGTTTTTTGGTGGCCGTGCTGATTGGGAGCCCAATAGCGGTCTTGTAGGCCTGGCGTATGGTGGCGTCGAGTTTCCGTATTTCTTGTGATCTGAGGGCCAGGTATGGCATGCCATTCGCTATCCTGCTGATGGGAATGGCTTGAACCATGCGTAGGGTGTCGTGTTCACGAAGTCCGAAGCGATGATTGGAGACGCAGAGGATGATGTGCATGAGCTCGTTGATTGTACGCTGTAATGGTGGTAGGGCTCGTAAGCCAGATCTGTCTCTAGGTATAATCCCCCACCTTCGGAGATTGGGCGAAGATAATGTGATCATTGTGTGCCCCCTCCTCGCTTTCTGTTCTTTCGACTCCAGCGGAGGAGTACATTCGAAAAAAAGAGTCTTCATTGGCCCGTGACAAATAGGGAACATACCTTTGCATTGTATGCACAATTCTTTCATTGTCTTTGACCTGCTTCATTGTGGTCAGATACCTGTACATATCGACAGCACATTCTCGTCGACCTGCTTCATTGTCGATCATATAAAATCAACTTTTTCGTACAACATAGACAACTTCGTAGGTATACTTAACCAAAATCTGCGTTTCCAATTGGTTACAGCGCACGCACACTTAGGCAGTTTTTGTGCGATATTACCATTTTTTTAAAGAACCGACACATCTGGATGTGTAGCAGCATACGGTACTCCAATGTATGTCATTTGCAATCTACATTACTATTTTGTCCCTAAGTGAAACACCCAATTTACTTCCGCATGCGGCAGTGGTGACATTGGATGCCGGGAGCAGGCCCCCAAGATAAAAAAAACAAACAAGAGTAAAAAGCGTACTAAGAAGTCAAATGTAACAACAGGAGTTGCAGCTTAGGGGTATCAAGGATTGTGGCCTTAGCAACAGGATGACCGTTTCTGCCATTACAGCTCATATCAATGAGCCGGAACGTGCGAGAAATAGGGGCTTTATCTTGCATGGAATTCTTAAGCTCTGTCGGCCCTTTGTGAGGCTTGCATGGGTGTTTGTTCGTTTGTAGAAAAATTTGGGCTGCGCTAGTGTCGCCTCTAGCACATTCCTTTTACGTAATGCAGGAATTCCAGCGGACACACTCTGCTTTACGCTTTGACCTATAGTAATGACCTCCCTAATACACATGCGACAAGATGTGAGAGAAAAGTAGCCTGCTTCAAAGGTGTGTCTTTCTAGAGTTTTTCAACGGAGATCCACCGGGAATCTAGAGGTTCATGACCACTTTCAATACGCCGGCATCGTGAGGTTGCCAGGAGGATGGAAAAGCCATGCAGCAGAGCGTGCTCTGCGGACACATCGCTCATCTCTCCCAGAGGGAGGGCAAGGGGGTCCGTATCGCTCCTTCCGGGAAAGCGGATGGCTGGCCCGCATCATTCATTACTTCAAATGGGAATGTTCATGCCTCTCCAGGTAGCTATATAGAGAAACAGCATGTCTTTTCAGCTAGCGATGGCCCTAGGTAAAGACAGCACGTAGGAGGTGTTGCGCCTCAAGATAAAATTAAACCCCGGGGTCTCCGGTTACGAGCAAGTCTGCCAGATCACCAAGGAAAACCAGCAGGCGTACCCCGGTGTACGTATTCCACGACACATCGTGAAAGAGAAGTGAACGAGAAGCGATTAACCAACGCTCGGCTGCCACGTGACAATGCTGCGCCACACCGCAATATCTCCAAGATGTTTTTGTTGCTTTACAGCACGGAGACGGCAGCTCGGGGCTCTCGCATATGTGGGAACTGCTAACACGCGTCTTTCGCAACACATACAGGCAAACCACTCGATAAGAACTCCGCAACACTTTTTAATTCAGTTCAGTTCAGTTCAGTTCGTTTATTCACCAAAATAGATCTAAATGAATATACATGGATTCCTGGGCTAAAAGTTGTATAAACAACTTGACTAGGGCCCAGGCGATTTATGGCGGGGCATACAAGACATTGCATACAGGAAAAAAATATTAGGAACAAGTGCAATGTTTTTTTTGAAGATGTGTATGATATAAACAACAACAATAAAAATTGCAGTAGATATCACAAAACATAGCATATAACAAGAAGGATACTGAATGAAACATTAGCAAAGATCACTGTTCGTGAGCAAAATAAAAGAAAAAGAAATAAGGGGACAAGCAGATGTACGTAACTTAGTACAATGCAGCAGTGACTGATAATTGTTTGAATAAGTAAACGTATAAACCGACAAAATACAAAGAGAGAGAGAGCGGGTTTTACTTCCAACATAACAAACAACTACTAAAAAATAAGTGCAGACACTGGCAAAACAGCTGAAACAGGATAAACACCATAAATAATTCAACTCTCATCAAGTAGTATCAAGTCTACAAAATATCGATGGGTTTCCCTAAATGAAAAATGTTGTACTGCTTTAAATCTGTTAAGAATATCAGGAAGGTTATGCCGAAGAGATTGTAGCTTGTAGTTTGTACGAAAGCGGGGTATGTTCCAGATGTCAGTGTTGCGCTTGTTTATTACGTTTGTTGTATGTGTTAACAGTGCTGTAGACGATAAAAAGTTTTTTAATGGGAAGGATGAAAAATAAAAGGAGCGTACTATGCGGAATTTATACATATGCTGAAAAGCTATAATATTATAGGAGTTAAATATACCGGCTGTTGGTGATAAATAATGCACACCTCAAATGAGTCGCATGATTTTTTTGTGCAATATTTGAATTTTTGTTATATTTGTTTTTGTGGTGGTTGCCCAGACTAGGCTGCAGTAATTGAGGTGGGATTTAAATAATGCAAAGTAGACTTTCAGTTTTACTTTTGAAGGTAGAAGTGACCGGGTGCGGGCCAAAGCCCCTGTTGCTGAAGAAAGTTTTTTACAAATGTTACTGAAGTGGGCATCCCAGCTGAGGCATGCTGAAAAGGTGACACCAAGAATTTTGATTTCATTTACTATTTCAATGGTACTGCTTGAATATTTAATGATATGGTTTAGTTTCACTGATTTGTGTTTTGCTCTAAATATAATTACCTTTGTTTTTGCTGGGTTTATATTTATTCTGTTGGATTGGGACCATAAGCGCAACCTTTCAAGAATACCGTTACATTTCATTATTAGATTATCTTCACATTTACCAGACATCAGTAAAGTACAGTCGTCAGCATACATTATAAATTTTGCTTCCGAGTCAATTTTTACGGTATCATTAATGAATACATTGAAAAGGAGGGGCCCAGCACACTTCCCTGCGGTACACCCGTTGTTGTGGGCAAAAAGAATGAAATGTTATCATCAATACAAACGCATTGGTGCCTGTTCGTTAAGTAAGACTGGAGAATTTTCTTTCTCAACTGTACACTTTCTACACCTTAGTTCCAGTACTCAGAAAAATCGGTCAACAAGCATCTCAACCCCAAATTGCTGCTCTTTGCCGATCAGGCACATACGAAAGTGGCTCAAGAACATTTTGTCTCTTTCCTGTTCTTGACTTTCTTCGAGTCCTCGAATCTCATTAGGGACCTCTTCCATCTATCGGGCGGATTTTCTTCAGATACACCAGTAAAAGCATTCGATTGCCACTTCAAAAAAGGACACAAAATCTAAACAGAAACGGAACGCGAATCTTGCTGCGAAGAGAAAGTCACGCAGTGCAGTTCCGTGCTGTCTTAAAAATACTTTTTACGATGCTTCAAGACGCCATGGAAAGAGTAAGAACGTTTATGGAAATATGTTGCACAGTATTTTCCTTTATTCAGTTGCATTTGTTCAGTTGCATCTGTCGTCCCGTCTCCTCTTCATTTCTGGGGTATTACTCTTCTGTGGCTGTAGATGCCCATTTTTCCGAGTCGAGCCCGCAATTCTTCCTCATTCACCTGACACTCAAACACTAACTCAATGCTGCGAAGAAACGAAGAGATAGAGGTAAGCAGCGTTGGATTTATTTATATTTTAAACATGTGTACCACCTCTCTTGTCTATGAAAAATATCGGTCTCATCTGTAGAGTTCCGCGCAGAAGTAAACAGAGCACCAAAGCGGTGGGAAATCTTCATCGCGGCGCCGCCTAGAAACGCTGACAAAAAAACTATAGGCGTTCTTGGATGCGTCCACACTGACCCAACCTACTTATCAGATATGTTCAATCGTCGCTCTGCTGATGTCTCTTACAGCGCATGACAATTATCACGGGGCAGCGCTTCGCTGTGTAATGGGTCTGGTTACATTAGCACTCGCTGCAATTATCGGCGACTGAATCCGCTGCATTAGAGTTGAAGCAGCTTGCGTGCTATAAGGCGCGGCCCTCGATTCCCTCCTCGCAGTTTGCACACTTTCGAAGGCCTATCGGGCGAAAGTTTCGGGGGCACACGCGTATTTTATTTACCTTTCGTAGTAGCCAGTCGTTAACGTGATCAAAATAGGTAGAACCAAATTGGTCTCGGAGAAGTTCAATGCGAGTGAGAAGATAATCGGGGCTTCAACATCGTCGCCGGCAAGCATGTTTAGATATTCTACCAGATATTGTTTTTGGTTCTTTAAACGGTCGACGTTTTGGTCACTCGTTATGAAAACACGTCCAGCAGGTCAAGTGAGTTGTTTCACTTCTTCGACATTATGGCTGCCATTTAACTTAGACGGACTAAGGATTAGCTCGGGAAGAAGTAGTGGAGACGGTAGATGAAAGCCGTGTATGCTCGAAGAAAATAGCCATGCAAACGCCCAAGCTGCTGGCATGAGGAAAAGATTGGTTGTCTTATCCTACAACTTAGAACTGTTGGGTAGAACATTATGAATATTGTTTTCGGTCAGAACAACGGCGTCTGAAGAGTATGTTAGTTTATCGATAACACACAAATTCGTCTCAGTGTGTACGCACGCTACACATTTTTACATGAATAAAAGGGATGGAGTCAACCGCGGTTGCCAAAACGTAGTCCTTGAGTGGATGAAAATATCTGAATGCAAGCATGTCCGCTATCATGAAAGCGCAAAACAAGGAAGGGAACGGACCGGCTACTTCTGCCGTTCAAGGTCTGGGCTGCTGAATTTCAATATCTGGATCGCCTTCCTTCTTCCGGTAGTTGATGAGGCAGTTCTTTAACCCTTACAATTGGAATTCGTGTCATTTAGCCACAGCACGTGAGGTGAAAAAAGTTTCCTGTAGAATCAGGTAAGGTTCCCGGCGAAGTAGAGAGGCAGGTGGCCGTCATGATGATCAAAGTGCGAAGTTTAGAGCGAGCCGCCAACCAGCAGTCCCGAACTTTTCTTCTTGTGATCCTGACACGAGCTCATAAAAGGCCGCTCTTCGCTTAGGAGACCTCTGTATAGCTGATACATAATTTTGCAAAAATAAAGCAATTTGGCGTTGTTTGGCTCAGGCCAGAGAGGACTACCCCGAGTTTCTCGTCAGCAGACGCGGGGCGGACTGGTATTTCAAGGTGTGAGGTGCTGCTGTATGGCTCTGACTCATTCAGGTGTGATTGCAGCCTTGGAATGATAGACCACTGTTATGGCAGTCAGGCTTCATTTGAAGCGGCGTTCCAGAGAAGCAGTTCTCTCGGTCAGTGCATCAACAACGCCATCACACGTCTTCGCGCTGAACACTACAGAGTCGTATTTTTTGGACGGCGCTTACGAGGACAACTGAAAGACACGGACGAAATATTCCGGTTTTTCTTCTTGTGGCTGCAACACGAAAAGCTCGTTAAACTTAATTTCGAGAAATTAGATGGAATGAATTTATCTTAATGAAAGGACAGACAGCTTGCAAGGCATTTCCCTCAGAAGTGGTGAAATGTTCCATGAATCATAATGAGAGGCACGAGGACCATCGCAATACTTTCAACGCCACTTCTCTCCCCTAGGCCACACAAACGCAAAAGTGGTCGCTGCTTCTTCAGAGCATCATCGGTCTCAATGAAACTTCCTAGAATAATCGCAGCATGTCGGAAACCGAGTGTCTCCAATAACCCGCATTGCGAAGACATTGCACGCGTCAGCCATGAAGATACAAAGCACGGGCAGCGTGGAGTTAGTGGCAATATCAATATATGTTATAGCTTAGTGCAATTACGCTCCCCAGCATTGACAGAAAGGACGAGTTGAGCGCAGGTCCGAAATGCGCCGCTAACGACATCTTCTGTGCTGGCTCGTAGTCCTTTTCCTTTTGTAGTTTTGCCTGCCCATCCAAGCACCGCGACACGGCAAGAATCGGCGTCGCGATGAAGTTTCTAAGACGTGATTGCTACCTTGGATTCCTGCGGCGTCTGCATACATACAAGTGCCGGTGAGGGTCAGGGTACTCTAGTATAAATTTTGACTGATAAATGCGCTCCTGTGGAGCATCCACGATCCAAAGGAAGACTGCCTTGACAGGAAGACGAGCTCAAGAAAGGTCCAAATTGCGGCAAAAAATAACACTGCTCTATATGAAGCAGCTCTATCATTTATGGGTTGAATTTTTTATTGTGTAGATTAATATTCTAGAATTAGAATCCCATAACTGCTAATACATCGTTAAGCAGGTAGTCCTACTGGTTAATGCGACAAATGATGTCGGTGCAATGGCTCTTCTCATAGAGTCTGCAAGAACGTTCCACCATGAACTGTCTGGTTAACTCGCTGAAAATGCACAAACAGTTAGTGCTCGCACCACATCTCCAGCAGTTGAAGAAAGATGTCTCGTGCTACAGGTTCCGTCGATGCACACTCGTTGTTCTCCCTCAGGCTATAAAGCAACCGGCCGAAACAAATTTTGGAGAGCGGTGCTATTGTAGCGCTGATGGAAAATATTGGATAGAAGCCCGTATATAAAATTCTACTTCTGGAATTTCTTGCGCCAAATTGCATGGGACCCTGCATACAACTTTCAGCAAAGTAAAAGCTGTCATACAGCCGACGAACACCACCCCGACTGAAAAAACGCGGACAATGAAAAGCTTAACAGACACGAAATATGTTCTTGCCTTGTACCTAACTCATATGGACCTGTGTGACGACGCCCATTTGCGACGCCAGAACAATCAAATACGGCTAAAGAAGAAAACAATAGGCACACAAAAATAAAAAGAAATGAGTAAATTAAACAACGTTAGAAAATTTGATAGATAAAAAATAACATAATCCAACAGGCTATGAAATGCGAGAGCGACGATGAAGAAAACGTAAAAAAGAAGTGCGAAAAAGGGCTTTACCTATACTCAGCGAATTACGCAACTATTCCCCAATGCGTCGGTCCCGTTTAAGGGAGTTTGAATGTCGCAACACTTAAAGCAACCAAATGTTGTAAAACCAGCACACGGCACACTGCCTGGAAACTCACTACTAGTACATAATATGCTCAAGTTTAAGCAATGCTTACAAAAAGAGCCCACCCAGATAAAAGTAGCTTAGTTAAGAAACAAAAATGTTTATAGTCGCCTTACTCCAGTGGGTGCGAGTGGTTTTTCTGCTGTGGCAAAGGCCTACTCAGGTCGGATAGGTTTGCATGCATTATTTAATCAACACCATGGACTAAGGATAATCATTGAGGTTGGCGTTGTTTTTGCTGTTGTTCGTTGTCGCGAGGGCCAGGCTGACCAACAATATCGGCACGAGTACACGACTGAAATACAAACTAGACGATATCTGCGACACAGGCGGCATACTGCACAAACACCATAAATTCACGTAAGCCAAATCTGTATCTATATGCGCTCAACATTCTTCATCACCTGTAATTTCTGTTGCGCACAGTGCAGTTAGGTCATTGAAATTTGCACCTAGAGCCGCCGCTCTGCCTAACAGCCAGTGATCTCTTCTAGTCACTGAGCTACGTTTTTGGTCGTGCGGCATTCTTTCTCGGAGTTACCAGGACATTTGCAAAAACCCCTAAGGTTCTCCAGCAGAATGTAACAGAAGGTGTCATCTATCAGGGGATCTAATCGTACTAGCTGCCATGTGCTCGAGTGGGGGGGGGGGGAGCCTCACGATATCTGGCGTATATTTTTAGATGCAACGCTGAGAGCATCTCTTGTTGGCGGCCCTGTCCTTCCTGCGTGCGTCCGTCGTCGTCGGTGTCCGCACTCTCCTCGGCTCACCCCCTCTCCTCTCCGATAGCGAACACTCTCTCGCGAGGGGCATTGGATTGGATTCGATTGGATTGGATTGGCTCGGATTGGCTTGGATTGGATTGCATTTGGATTGGATTGGATTAAAGTGAATTGTATTGGATTGTGTTGCGTCATAGCCGCGGCAGACGCACTGGCGCCTGCGCGTGAGCAGGTGAGAGCGAACACTCTCGCTCAACATCTGCGGGTGTGCGGCCCAGCGCGCTCTCACTCCGCCAGTGGGCGGCGCTGCGCCCGGTGCTGCGCATGAGCAGTACTCTCTCTCTCCGCGGTCTCATCTCCTTCGGGCGCACTGCGCATATAACCGGTGTGCCGCTCTCCGGCGGCCTTTCGGTCGACGGTTGCTCTCCGCTTGCGCTTGAACCCTCCCCAGCGTCGCATCACACCACGGTTTCCGCGAGGGAAGGTGGGCGTAATTTTTTTCGAAGCAAGCATTTTTATTCAACAAAGTAAATGCAAAATTTTGGCCTGTGTGTCTGTCCTTCCATCTGTCACATTATTCAGCCAGTCGTCAATGTAAAAAAAGTGTTTGACCATCAGGTACATATTGGCAGGAAGGCGTCAAAATACTGAAATCACTACCTTCGGTCGTACACGTCCTCGATGTTTACCGATACAAAAGCCTGATACACATTCAAAGCTGAATTTAAATACATAAGCAACAGAACCCGCGTTCATTTATTCGAAAATTCGGCGTCGGCTTGGTTCTAACGACAGAAGTTCAAAGATTGATGTCTACAGTGCCATGCCACGGAAAAAAGTCTGGGTGATCAATGTTATATACACATTTTTTTCAAATGAGGCGCCTAAGGCGCATAGATTTACGTCAAGATCCCCTATACAATTAGTTCATGCACCCAGGGGAGACAGAATGTGGGGGTAACTATTGATGTCGGTGGCTTAATTAAATAAACTTAAAAAAATTCTTTTAGTTGCTGCAGTAAGCTGTCATCTTTGTATTGAGAAGTTAGACGCAATCGTGTTTCTACACTGTTTCATTTGGCGAAATTCGTCTAACCTATCTGTGCTGCGACAAATCAAATTGCGAAGTTGAGTTGCCGTGCGCTTGATTACGCATGCTAGACAGTAAAGACCGGACCGAAGCTCCTCCGTTCCGTGTTTCGATAGGGGTTCTGAGCACTGCAGAGTGTGAAAACGCCAGCCAAGACTGAATGTTGCAAGTTATCACTTTTGCCTATGCCCCCACCCTGTTGTTTAACTAAACAGCTTACACAGCAGGTACGTCACAAAAGGGAGGAGCTTTGCGCCAGTCCTCACTGTCTCACATGCGCAATCATGCAAACAGCCATTAAACTTCGCAGTTCAGTATCGCGGATGACGGATGCCCTAGAACAGTATTACTCAATGAAACTGCGTAGAAACACGATTGCACCTAACGTTTTAGTACAAAATGCCTTCCTACTACCGCCACTAAAATATAAATATTCAATTTTCTTTAATTATTCCGCCGACATCAATAGTTACCACCTCATTCTGTGTCTGTCGACCTAATTATGATCACACTGTATATAAGTGCCCCACTAAAGCGGCGTCAACCAGCAGTTCTAAAGAAGTACCGCAACAACTACTATTTCATCGCTGTTTCTAACGCTAGGTAACGTAACCTAACACAAAAATTAAAAAAAACCGGTCACTTAAAACACGGACAACTAACGTAAGCCATGCAAATTATAACCTGAAATAAAGTCATAAACGGGCAAGGCAAGAGCCAGACCGAAGTTTAAACTAAAGCGGCCGACGCCCTGCTCTGTGCAACACTTGTCTTTTTGAATCTCGTCATGTGGCACTCAAGCTTTTGCTGCACCACTTACACGAAGCGCTGCTGGATGGCATTATACACAGCACGCAGAAACAAAACAAACAGCTAAAGCGTCTAAAAAAAGCAAGAAATAGAAACACAAAACGAAATGAACTGAAGCCAGGGATGTTTGTTTGAGATACGAATACAACGAGAAAGATAAAGGAGCGCTCTGTTCAAGCAGATGGTGCGGTAGCAGCGCGAAGGCGTCACAAGGGAGTCGCAAGACCATCATCATTCTGAACAAAGAGCAGAGGAGCTAGTTGCCACAGCGGGCAGAAGACTATCGTCTTTGACCAATTTTTGCAGTGAGCGTGTGCGGTTAATTTTATTTCCTACAAATGGACACGTTCTGTGTGGTCTCACCCTGAAGCCAACATCAATTAATTAAGCTGGTAGCCAAGCTTAAGAGTTGCGAATGATTCTAACGTGAGCAGACTTTAACAAAACTGTGCTAATAAAATCGGCGCAACGAAAAAATGAACCGCAAGCGATGAGGCGTTTCCTAATTTGTGTAATTTAACGGTAAGTGATGACTTTTGGTATTGCCTAAGTTTCTCTGGAGCGTCTTGTATTTACCCCGAAACGGACATGTCGCATATCATCTGATACATCTCTGGGAATTCCGAAAAACGAAATAGGCTTTCACTTATTTGTAACTTCAGGTCAACCCCGTTGTATTCGGAATGCAGTTGCAATATTCTGTATTAGTGAGTAGCCCACCACAAGAAAAGGAGTAAATAGGAAGGCTTTAGTTGGGTCGAAGAATCCTGCAGTTCCAGGAATTGTTTGTACAATTCATTCCCGTAAGTGCAGACTGACCGTAATAGAAGTCTCCTTTTCTGCAAAGGCATTGTTGCCGCCCAATGCAGGGCGCGCCAGCGCGGAGTGACTTAGTGACACATTACACCAGGGGCAAAGACCTTTAATAATTTAGCCGCCAACTCTGAGCAAACACTGCCGCTATTTGAGGAGATCATTGCCACAGGCGTCGGGTTTTCTTGAAGAAGGTGAATGACTCGTGAAAGAAACGAGAGACCATCACTTTGATGATTGCTTTGATGATTTTACAAAAGTTTGCTAACTGCACCAACAGATGTTGTACCACGCTGTTGTGAACTCATCGCCAGAACCCAAATGGAGGTATTCGACGCAGGAGACGATTCTGTAAGACTTCACGTTGGGCGCGAAAGGCTTCACGCCGAGCATGACACTCGTATGCAGTTTTTATGATCGCGGGTTTCGTTATTAGAGTTCAAGAACACCCAATTTCAGAGTAGTGCCAAAATTGCAGCAGTATCCTTTTGCTATCACACGTGCGCATGAGGCTCTAAGAAACCAAGTTCTTTTAGCGTGGGAATAAGCTTGAGCCGCGTTCAGAGTTGAACAGCACGTCCACTTAAGCCTCATAACAAGAGCCCTGAATTGAGAAGCCAATATACGTCCCAGGCTTCATCCCCGGATAGTTGAGGAATAGATTGGAATATTCGACTTGTTGAAACAAAACTGAAAGTGTATTCCCACCGTTGTGCTTGCCAGTTGCACTTTTCCGAAACAATAAAAATAAAACTGCTGGTCGCACTCTAAAGGGAGTCAATATAAAGAGCTTTCTGAAGATATTAAGGTTTTGTACAGTTCTGTGATTTGAAACTTTTTGGGGGCGAGGCACGTGGCCAATATTTGCCGCATTGCTTGCGACACGGTATTCAAATTGGAAGCGTGCAGCTAATCAAGAGCCCCCGCTGAATCTGGAAAATAAGGCGCAGCGGCTGGTGGCCCTGGGAGATTCCTTGTTCCTCCAAAGAACAGTTTCTTTAATATTTAAAATGAGGGAGCTTATCGGCGGTTCTTCATAAGTTTGAGTCAAGTTGAGATTGTCGTGCAGAAAGTCTTTTGTATAGTAATAAAATTACTTCGAACGAATGCTTTGCGGAGGTGTTCCTGCAAGGCTCCGGAGCCCCGGTGAAATTCCCGCGACCTCGATGCCATTCTTGCCCGCCCTCTAGGTTGCTTGAATAGGTTGCTTCGTTTCGCTTTACCTGACCTGACATGCTAATGTGAACAAGCAATCTTCCGGCATTTCTCCTAAATGCGAATTACTGGAGACAAAAGGGTTTAGACTTACGCCTGAAAGGCGTAGAAAAAAGTCGCGTTACTAAGGTGAACATCCTCGCATACGCTCATTGCCATTCGTTTGAATATAAATCTTTAAAGGTCTGCGGCATCACCTAAGCACTTATTCTCACCTATGTCCCAAATAGAAATCCTTCAAGAGAATCGGCTTCTGCTTTGATGCCGCATATGCAAGACGGGCCTTTCTAACAGGTGATACTGCCTAGACTTCGTCCACTGTTCATTCTTTGAAATTTGTTCTTAAAGCTCTCCCTAAAGGCCGTGCAAAAATCCGACTAAGCGCCTTATCCAGGCACAGATATTTTGCTCTCTCCATGGTAAAACTTTCTGGGTTATTCCTAGCAAATAAAATAACACAAATTCATCCACCAGTTTATAAGGCGTAAGACACTTTATACCGAAAGCAAGGTTTCAGTCACATAAGAGATGTCAGCGGCGAAACATTTGTGTCTAGTTTTGTTTCCTCTGTCACCAGCCATCGCTACAGACATTTTTTCACTTTTTGTTGTTAACCTTTCCAGCCAACCAATACCCTTAGATCTTTTAGGCGGAACAAAACAAGGATAAGGCAAAAGTAGTGAGAGAAGTCATTTCTTGCAAACGGTGAGTACAAATTTATTCTGGTCCAAGTATTCCTTTTGAAGTGTCAGCAAACACCCATAAAATAAAAAATTTGGTCACTCACATGGCGAGCGCCACTCAAAGACATTTTTCTTTTCCGCTTACTTCGTCTTAACCTAAGCGATAACCGCACCACACTTCGTTGCAGTTGGGACATGGAATCTTGTAAAACATGCTTTAAAACGCTAGTAATTTTTGTAAGCCACGTGTTATTGCCTTCGGTTAAGAATGAGAAACTTATGCCCTTTGACCGCTCAGTCGCAAGGTCGTATGAAGGAAGATGAAAAGTCATCCAAGGTCCCAGGAAGATCCCATACGGCTGGCGTCACATATACAAAATGTGATGTTTTGTTTGCGGGTAGTTTGGGGGGTCTAGAAAATGACGTCTAGCCTGTGTGATCTGCTGGCGCCTTTGTTTTTTTTGGGCTGTTTCTATATGGGAAAGTTCCCACCTTGCCGACAAAGAAGCAAAGCGCCAAGGTCGTATTCAGCTCGGTTTAGTTAGGTTCAGGCGATGTGAAAACATTTCTTTTTTGAATAAGCCCAACGTTATTCCACCGCGCTGTTATGAGATTGTCTAGTGGCACAAGAAAATGCAAAAAAAATCACAAGAACTTGCTGTTTGGAGAAAATGTCAATCGTATTTACTGAGCTACACACACACACACACACACACACACACACGCACGCACGCACACGCACACGCACACGCACACGCACACGCACGCACGCACGCACGCACGCACACACGCACACACATACACACACACACACCATTGTTTTCTTCATTGCCGGTCTTCGGCAGTACGCAACATTGCGCACACAGAACATATACAAAATGACACGTAGGGCTACAAACCAAACTGTTTCCTGCAGTGTCGTTTAAAACTCCTTAAGGGCCATCAGAGGTTCTTCCCTTGACTTCCATTCAGGAAGCGGTCCTTTGTATTTTGCACTTATGTAAATTCTGAAATACTTAGATCTTTTTATCTGCTTTTAGTGTGCACAAGACTCCCGTTGGGGGTGCCTAAAGGTCATTGTTTTATATTGTCTTGTGGTCGGCATCTTCGTTATTATTTATTTCATATGGTATATAATTGGCATAAATCAAGACACAGTTGTGAGCGGTCGCGAGTAGTTGATTCCTCTGCCTGGTGCTTGTTCGGACCGCTCAGCAGCCACGTTCATCGTCGTGAAGATCGCGAGGAAGTGACTCGCGGAGGAGAAACGTTGTACCTCACCCGGCACAGGTGCGGCTGAAGAATGAAGCGGTTGGTCCGAGAGAGAAACAGCGGGGCTGGAGGGATGAATACTGCAAGTTTCTCCCCGTTTCTGCCTTTTTAGAGTGTACGTTTTATCGCACCACCAACACAGATGGAATATGTTCTGGTGGACTGGACACGTAACGAAGTAAATACTCCAATATAATGTAAACCGTGTTTCTGGCAGTTTTCTTCGAATTCTAGCTCAGCACGGTTCACCAGCTGCTAGTAGTATTGAAATTAGAATTGAGTTACGGGCTTTTACTGTGACAAGACCACCTTTCAGAAGCTGCTCACTTAACATGGCTTCAGAATTTTAGCAGGAACATGAATGTGCGGAGGTTCGCTTTATGAAAGCTGGTGGCCTGTACACAAGCATCTTCCCGACAGCCAATGACTTTGTTTTTGTTCTCGTCGCGTGATAACATTATGCTTTACTCAGTATAAGTTTTTTTATTGTGGTAATTACAGCGGCATTTTGTATGTGTAAGAAACGAACGAGGTGATGTAGATGTTGAAATTGTAGTGTATGCTTATATTTTCAACTATAATCACCCGGAGCCATTCTGTATTATCTTCGGTCGCCACGTTTTTATAATTCCAGTTTGTATTCTACTTAGTGTGCATGTATATATTATAAGTTAGTCTGTTAACTTGCAACGAGCGGTGACGAACACCGTCGTGATAATTCTAAAGAACTCCTTGTGCTTTATGCATGTTTCCCTTTGTATGCATCAGTAATTGATGTATGTTTTCGGCCATCAGGTTTTGTTGAGCTGGGAACAACAAACCTTTTCAGCGCAGATTTTTTGTTTTCTTTTGGTACGTGAAACGTGCATGCACAAACCGGACCAGCCGAGGTGACTTAAAATAGTCCCCAGGGGTCACGAAGAATGCTACAAACAGTGAATAAAAACACCACACTAAAACAATCATTGTTCTGCTACAAACAGTGAATAAAAACACCACAATAAAACAATCATTGTGCAGACCACAAAAAGAATATTGTTGAGTTTCAATTGTGCAACGCAATTAGCCTTCAATGTCTGTTCACTTTCTGTTGAATACATATAATATTTTTAAAAAATGTCAATTGAAATTTAGAAGCAATTTTTTCAAAAGATTTGTACGTTTCCGCATTAACCAGATTTAAGGGAAACAAATCCCTCCGGATCCAGGCTCGTTTTTTTGTTTCTTTTAAATAGTTATGCCATTCTTTTTGTTTCAAAGTAATACTTATGCCAGAATTCACTAGTTTCTGAGAAGGAGCGGGAAGGAATAGGAGAAGAAAGTTACGAGACGAGCTAGAATGCTTCTCACAGATTCCTCGGCTCTAAGCGCCCAACGGTAACGCAATTTTCACTGTGTACAACGTACACAATGCTGCGATTATTCTGATCCGGTGCATCATTAGGGCACCGTGTAAGCGCTTGCTCGGCCGCACCGGAGTGTCTGTTTGCGCTTGGGTGGCGCCAGAAAAGTGCGGCCGTTTAATAAAACAATTGCTGCCACCCAACAATTTCGCTTTGTTTGTGCTTCTTTTAAAAAAAATGGTTACAGTGCGCACTTTCCGGAAATTACCCTTGCAAACTTTCATATGGACAGAAAAAAACTCTGCGCTTTTATTCCGCTAGTATATAAAACTATTTCTCGTGGCTGGCGTGTTCAGTTGCCTATCCGTTCTCTGGCGCAATATAAATTCAACACCCGTTTCACACATAGGTGACACTAAGGGCAGCTTTATTTGTTTATTCCTTAAAATAGCCTTGTCGCCGATAACGTAGGAATGACACACCGAAAGAAACTAAACAAGCCGCGGTCGTGAAGGGAACAGCAGCGGCAAGAAACCTTCGGAGCATGAGGGGAAACACGTAAGAAAAGAGTGCCAATGATATAGAGTTAAACTTGCACCGAGTAGCAAAGTTTGACATTTTGGAATTAATTGTCTTGGCTGGAGAAAAATTTCCCATAAAATTTGTAGGTAACCTAGCAAAGCAGAGCGTTATATTCATCAGGATAAAAATGCGTACCTTTATCACAGTAAGCCCTCCTGCATGAAAAAAAGTTTTTATTTTCAGCACGACCAAACACAGATGACGAAAAACACATCCCAAGCCATCTCATATAACGTGAAACCTAGGGAGAGTGGAAGCCTGCAGTGTATAGGTATATTTCGCCTTGACATTATTGCCCACGGAGATAAAGCCATCACGTACAACCTGAAGTGGGCGAAGCATTCAGCGTATCAGTATTTTTGGGGTTTTTTTCCCACGGAGATTAAACAGTTGCGGTACAGGTATACAGATTTGCTGTAAGTCTTGTGTCTCTCAAGCAAGAAGCGTTCACGCGCGAGGTGTTGCAAAACGAGTTTCGCGCTGTTTTACCACCGTGACTACACGATGCTGCGACAACTTGAGACGACGAGCCATGACACGCCGACAGCCTAAGCTCCAAAGAATGAAGTTAATTTACCTGGGTAGTAAGAGCGCAATTCTCCCATATAAAGGCTGTCGTAAGAGATACAAATTGTAAGGCTTATTTATTCTATAGTGATATGGTTACTGGATGGCGAAATGTTCGCCTCCTAGCGCTATTCCTTTGGCGCTAAAAAGCAGGCAAAGTATTCGGTTGCGCATGAAGCATCGTGTTTGGTAGCTGTCGGCGTTCGGCGCTTCAGGAATATAGACCGGCGCCAACGTTTTTAGGTGACTCTCGGTGCTATACAAAACGATACAGACGCCCTGCGTATCTTCTTGCCGTAGACTGACGCCATGTTTGCAGTGCGCGGTTAGAATGGACTTGTAACCAGCGGGGTTTCAAGATAGGTGCGTAGTACTGAACGGAAACGACAGAACCAGCAGAAGATTCATACTCGCAATAGAAGCCGAACTTTTACAGCACGGCTGTTGGTACCGTTCAGAGCAATGATGAAACTCTGATACCGTATAAATTTCGCCACACACGGAGGTTTTTGGTAGGTTAAGGACATCCCTATTTAAGTTGGTCCCTCGCGACGCTACCGCCTATTCCGCCTGGGGGAGATGTTAATCTGAGTATTTTTCGGACTACAAAGGTTTCACACCATATTTTAAGGAAAACTTGGTTTATGATAACACCTCCGTCTGAGCCATTCAACAACGCAGCGATGGCTGTCTATACAACAGGCTTTATCAAGGAAAATGTCGCTGGTTATAGGGAACCACCCACGTTCTAAGCGATTCACTTTCGCAAGGTGGAGTGAATATTTATTTTTTGTTTCCTCGAGCGAACAAGGTTTTAGGTTATTGTTAATCGAGAAAGCCCTTGTAACGATGGCCAATGGTAATAACACGACCAGCTGGCCCCTGTAAAAGCGCTTGGGAACGCTGATTGTGTAATATTGTACGATAACGCCCTTTCAGGAGTCATCATAAGTTTAACTATGGCGACCTCAAAAAAGGTTTAACTTCAACTGACGACGACTCAGCGGCCAATGGAAACGAACATTTTATATTTGACGTTGAGGAAAAGAAGGGAGCGGAGTCGGTCAGAGAGCAAACGTGCGTTAAAGACATATCAACAGAAATTTACTAGAAGGAATGGGCGTGGGCACGGCATGTAAAGCATGTAAAAGCAATAAAGCATGTAAAGCATGTCACCCAAATTAAACATGATAATGACATCCCCTTACTTGATACACGACGTTCCATTGCACTTCTGTGCTTGTTTCACAAGTACATTTATGGTAATAGGCTGTTGCCCCTTCCTCTTGAAAGACCATTGCGCATGTGAAAACGTTTGCATAACAATCTCAGTTACTCGCGCATTTTCGGTCGTACATTAACTTTCAATAGTTCTGCGCTTCCACGTGCCATCTGTCTGTGGAACGATTTGCCCGATGATATCGTTTCCATATCAAACCATGCATCCTTCCGCCACCGTGTAACCAGTCATTTCCTAGGTTTGCTTCCTTAAATTGTTCACCCTCTTTTTGGTGCTGGCGTATTTTTGTGAATGTATTTAAGTTGTACTGTGTATGCAACTGCGCCTTATAATCTATAGTTTCGCCTGGGCAGTATATTGTGTCGTGGTGTTTTTGTGCCTTGTGTTCGCAATGCAAGGTTAGCCTCCCCTTGTACATATTATGCTTACTTGCTCTCGTGTTGCTTTTACTGTTTTTTGCCTCCCCTTACGCTAGGTCCCTACGGGGCCTGTAAGGTTCTTGTAAATAAAATAAAAATAAAATAAAAATAAAGGAAATACAACCGTTGCCAATTAAGGGCAACTGAGGTGATCCCAAAAGTATGAAAGCGGGGCAGAGGCGTCAGAAAGTTATGTGGACAGATGAGATCAAGAAGTATGCGGGGATAAAGTTGTCGCTATTAGCACAGGATCGGGATATTTGGAGATCTATGCTCTGAGCCTTTGCACTGCAGTGAGCGTAGGCGGGATGATGATGATGATGATGATGCTTATGAAAGTTCAAATGACTAAAACAACCATTTGGCTTATAATGATCACAAGAAACAAATAAAACATTGTTTCTATTCGCAGATGAAAACATTCGAGTAGGTGCTTCCTATACTGCGAATCTTGGTATGGCTTATTTCACCGTTACCATACGCCTACTCAAATAATATATCAGTGGCTGCAAGCTGTAGTTGCTCGTTAAGTTGGATTGAACCAGGCATAAAAACCACATATGACAAAACTTCTGCCATTTTCCCACCGGAGCATTACCCAACGAAGAGCGTTTCACACTAATTTTTGTACGCCCTGATCGTCTAAAGAAAGGGTAGAACGGGTGCAATATGTGTGTTTGAAGGTCCTAAAAGACTATTGCTTAGGTTACAATAGCTAAATGTGTTGTTTCACACCCTTTTTGTGTTGCAAAATGTTGACGAACTGAAACACCCTCGGTTTTTATTAACGTGTAAAAGGGTGTAAAATTGTTGTCTGTTATTTGACTTCGGAAATGATTGTAGTGTCATACAACCAGATTGAAACCCACCCAATTCACCGTTTTTGCAAAATATTCAATTCCTCCGCCGTCGCTTCTTATTTCGAAGCAGTGCGGCCCTCTTCATATAAGGATGTAAATATTGTTACGGCATTGTAGTTGTTATGAAGTAATTATACAGCAGACCATTCGGAGTTAGTCCTCGAAAATTGTGTTATGTTTAGTACTAGTTACAAGAACTTTCAAAGCTTGGATAACTCTGTAAAAGGCTTTCTTTATATATGAAGATGTCTCCCAGCAAGTTTAAACAGTAACCGTTCAGTATCACATATGTTAAATAAATTTTAATATTTGCCCGAAAGAGAAATTCGAGAGAGACCAGCATGAGGACCTTGCCCCAAACTGCCGGCGGCGTGCGCTGCACCGCCGTGTGTATACCGTCATGGTTTGGGGACTGACGTCATGCTGCCCAGGCACGTGGTAATGTTGAAGACCTCAGCCGGTTTGGGCACGCGTCGAGCTGTGCGACAAGAATGGTGACCTCATGGGTGGCCTCCTGTCATGGCGGCCGCTCTGCATTCGTTTTGTCGACATTAGAATTGACAGGAATACACTACGCGGTAAATGGTTGTTTACGCTGTGATTGCCAGTTTAATGTGCCATTGTATGATTAGTGGGCTCGTAGGCACCGATACCCGCGCAAAACCCGTAACACAAAAATTGTGTGTCAGTACTTCTTTAAGAATTCTGAAGAGTCAACGAGATTAATAAGAAAGTAGTTGTACATTGTATATACGGTTTTGTCCCTAATATTTCCAAGAGTTTCGTATGAAAGGTATATAAGAGTAATGCCCGGAAAGCACAAACAAAACTCTGATTTTTAATCCTCTAATCCTCTCCTAATTAAAGCAAAGACGTGACATGGTTGGTACATATTGTTGTTGTCCCAACATCTTTTTTCACATTTACTGGGAACATCCTAATGCTCTAAAAGCGTGTCTTATGGGTGTTATTAGGTGTTTGAAGGTGGTTACACCATTTGTCGCTGTGTTCCAAACCCCTCTTGTTAGTTGTTCGTGTCCGATTTTTTGTCCCTGAATTTTTGTGCGATGTTAAAGGGTGTGAAATGGCTGTTCAGCTGTATTTAAATTATGCTCATTCCTATTGTTTTAAACAGCCTGCTGTGAAAAAACATACCCTCGGTCTTATAAAATGTTCACACCCATTCCCATTGCCTTTTATTTTGAAACACAACCGCTTCCTACATATCTTTGTAGATAGATAGATGTACGTTTTTTAGGAAGTGGCTTGCGCAGAGGCCAATAGCGCGATTTGAGGAAAGGAAACGGTGGGTTCAAATTAGATCAGACTCACGTGTAAGCCTCACGTGTGAAATTCCAGAGGGAACGCATGAAATGGGCGACGTACCAGTACTCGTACGTTGGCACTTGGCGGCGATGACGCCAGCGAACACCCTTAAGATCAGTTTTTTCGCACGAGGTGCTTTATAAACGGGCGGACCCCCAAGTCACATGTTCTGCAGGTGTCGTCTGGTTAGGAGGGTCCAGTGTCGCCAGGTTTCTGGCTTCAATTATGAGGAAGCTAAGCACGCCACTTCGCTTTACATGATTAGTCAGTGCCACTCTAGCTCGAGCCTTGTGTGTGAAAACTTGGGCAGCTCGCGGTTCTCCACTCGGCAAGTGTTGGGGGTTAGAAGAATCCGAGGTCAGAAGCAAATGGCTTCATCGTTTCTTCAGCAAGTCTCCCTGGTCTTCAGGCTCTGGAGTGAGCGAATGGGAGTGATCCCGTGTTCCAGCGTTGCCGAGCGGGTGTTCAGAAGCGCAATCGCGAAGGCCTCAGCGGGGCATTGGCGAAGCCGAACACGTTCCCGGGAACCAGGTCACACGTACGTCCACATTGTGTAGCACTCGAAGTGCATGGCAAGTGCTCCTAATGAATGAGTTATAGAGCCTTGCCGGGGAACGTTCAAAATTTTCTCAGGGCTTCTAGGGAGTCAGTGTAACTGGTGAGGTGCTCCCCCAGGGAAAAAGAGTTCTGACAAAGTAGCTGTCACAAGAAGGCTAAGGTAATGTCAATAGCGCTAACTGCACTTTAAAAGACGTGCGCTAAGCCTGATCTCTGCATCACGCCATGGCGCATGCTACGTTGAGAGTTATATAAAGCAATGCCTGCATAGTGAGTGACCCGGTCCAAGCAGGCGTCTCTGAGAATGGCTCCAGGAGCGGCACGTGGGGTTGGATGAGTGGTTGGTTGAGAAGCGTTGGACGTTTTGGTCGGGTTCCGGGTAGCAGGATTCTGCGGGCGGACCGTTTCATCGTCCCATGGTGTAATTTTGAAAGGAATGCCTGACAGGTCGTTGTTGAGCCCGGGGGTATCCAAGAATAATTGACATTGGCAGGAGACAGGACATGTGCACCTCTTGAGCGATCGCTCCTCCACTCTGTTATAGTCGCAGCGACTGTCGAAAGTCCGGCAAAGCGCTGGATAAATTATTTTATATCTTATTAAAATTATCGTTATTATGATAGCAGTTTGTAAGCTGTAACCTTGAACGCCCCAACATAGTTTTCGTGTTAGGGCTAATGACACTAAAAAGTGTAGTAGATCACTTAAATAATAAAATAGTTTCACAGACTGTTATGACGTGCTGGTATCAATAAACAGTATTTTTGGAAGTGTATTGCAAAATTAGTACTTGTGAATACACACACTACACTTTTTTCATCCTTGTTTTCTCCACAAGAAAAAAATACTGTTTCAAAGTTTTCGCACCACGTTTTTTTTGTAGCGCCAACAACGTTTTGCACATGCAAAATGATGTTTAATATTGAACACCTTTCTTGGAGAGTGTCATAAAGTCGTGCAATTCGTGTTTGGTCCTGTAATATTATTCCCTGATTTACGGATCATAACTGCACCGCTTGGCCCACTCCGCCTCACGCACAAGATGTATTTGCAAGTCCACAAGCTGACTTGCTTAAGCTGACATTAAATCTCCAAATTCCAAAATGCTTGTTCAGATATTTGATTTTTGCGACGACCCCACCGACTCTATTCCATGACTCTCATCTGCTGACTACAAAAGCAAGAACAAAAGATGTGTCTGTGGGGAGTAAGTATAAAATTGCTCTCCCCGTGTATTCCATTGGGTTTACTGCTCGATTCTTTGTGGCATAACTGCACCTTTCGGTATCGCAATCACACTGACAGCTCTTTTTCATCGTTACACAGTTTTTTATCCAAAACGCCAATTAATTGTATCTGCCGTGGCATAAGATGTTTGCATCCTTTCAGTCTTGAAAAGTATAAGAAACTTGAGGGTGTACAGTGATATTTGTGACACATTGCGCGTAATGCATGTGTTGTTTGGCCAATTCGCGTGTTTCTGTTAACAGTATGACAATGCCGCAATTGAAAGGAAATACGCACAGAAGGACGAGATCGAGCAGTTAGCGCATAGCCCTGGTTATGAATCGGCCTTTACGTGTTTCACAGTGGTTTCAATGCATGGAAAGGCATCAAAACGCGTTCCCTAGAGATGGTCGCAAAATACCATATTTCCGCACTTAGTGCACCAGCTGTCGATTGCGGGAAGGGAAACACCTGTGTGATACCCTCCAAGCCAGTTTCTGCCTTCCCAGCGCACGTTTTGTCCATCGCGGCAAATTGATGCTATAGTAGAATCTCGTTAATTTGGCCCCCGTTAATTCGTAAATGCGTATAGTTCATCATGCCGAAACCCTGCATTCAAAAATGCACATAGCCCTCTGCAACAATCGCTAATTTGACGCAAACTTTCACGCACACCGGTTTAAGTCGGACTGCTGCTTCGAAAATGTACGTAGCCCTAGGCAAGAATCGTTAATTCAACCCAAACTCTAACGCACACCGGTTAAGTCGACCTTCCCTTCAAATATGTACGTAGTTCTATGCAACAATCGCTAATTCGACGCAAACTTTCACACACACCGGTTAAGCCGGACTCGAGGCAAATCAAGCATGGCGCAACTGAAACGAGTTGTCCCACGTGTGGTCAAATACGCCGGCACAATGCATTTCGCAACCGTGCGTTTATGCGGCCTGAGGCTTCTGAAGTCCGGTGCGCAGCCCCGAGCTCGAAACACAAATAGAGGAGGAGGGTGATATGGCATTGGCTGACCTTCTTCTACCCGAAGTGCTGAGGCTTGTCGAATACGTAGCAATTAATGACAGCTTTGTTGCCGCCGGTCAGTTGACCGATGACGACATCATCAGCGCTGCCCTCGGTGTTGTGGATGAGGCGTCAGACAAAGATTTCCCGCGCGACGTGCTACGCCCGGTGCGTCGTACTACAAAAAAAGCCGCAGATGCTCCTGTCGTGCTCGAGGAATTTCGCTACGATGTTCCAGGTAATACACTCGAACAAGGGGGATTTTGGCAGGCCCATAAACTAGTCTTTTATGCTCATCTCTCCGCACAAAAACAAACAACCATAACGGATTTCTCAAAGTAAAGGCGCGGAGCAAAATGATTGAAAATATGCGTTTTGTTTTTGATTTTATAATTGGACTATCCGATAATTCGGACATTTGTTTTACTCCCTCGAGATTCAAAATAACGATATTTTACCGTGCAATACGCCGCATATCCTAATCTACGGCTGCCGGCTGCATTTGGCGGATGAGCCTACTCAGCGCAAGTGCCCCCACTACATAAATGCGATTTAATAAAAATTCGAAGCATGTGTAGGCGGAGAAAAATGTATAAAACGAAAAATTTTCTTCTATGCAACAAAATTCAAATTCGAAGTTCAAAATCCAAACTCCTTCGGCCGTGTCGGAATGTCGGAATCTGAGAGCCTCCGGCTGTAAAATGGGAGGGCCTCATTTACAATACCTGTTAGGGGAAGCGTATATTTTCTTGAGACTGTTCTCCTTTCATGATAATCGCTATCATGTCACCATTGTTGAAAGCTTTTGTGCGCAGTTGGCTTTCCTGCAGTTGGTTTTGGGGTTACGATCTACGGCTCAAGTGAGGCATGGCAAGATTCTCTTCAGTATCATTCACCTATATACCATACAGTAACTTCAGTACGTATTCATCTCAACTGCTTTTCTATTTTCACTCCAGTCACGCTTAAATTGGGCAGTGGGGCCTTACGCTCTGCAACTGTGAATTTGTGAGGCCCGTCAACATTGGAGTTGTCCCTACGCATTCACATGTGTCCAGAGATCCCTAGCCCGTATGTGGCGAGGCACATTGTCCGCCTTTGTTACGGCTCTCGACCTATAGTCACTGAATGGCCATTTAGCACGCTTGATATATCTTTAGTTTCACTTTCAATATATTTCTGCTAATAGGGATGTATGTGGCAAGGCTCTACTAGTGGTCTGCTTTCAATGGCGGCACTCCGGATAGAATATTTCTGTGAACTGCGTTTACGGTCCTTGTTGTGAATTTAATATTGTTTTTACTTCTTTGAGTGCAATGCGTGTCAACGTAACCGCCAATAGCTGGCAAGACTACCTACGTGAAATTGTGTCGTCAATAAAAGTTCTGGACTGAACGATGGGTATATTTTTTCAGACATGAACTTACAAATACTTACAGAGGGTGGACTATCTCGTATAAATTAAGAGTTGACAGAGTGAGTTTTGCTAGACCACCCATAATCAATTTCGGGGCGCTTTTTAAAATATCAAAAAATGTAAACCGGCAAAATATTCCTCTGTTGTTTATTCGCAGCGTTTTATCGCAGCAGTACGCATTTCGTGAGTTGGACGAAAACCAAGTGCACTTTTGAAAGCCATTGCCAGTTTTTTCCGCTTTTGAAAGACCCAACTTCAGGTTTTATTCTCTGCAAGTACAGGGCTAAGAAATAAGCCCTTTTTCAGCGGAAAGTTGTAAGTGCCAAATGATGAGATATACCAGCGTTCTCAATTCACCAGTTCAATAAAAAAATAGCTGCCGCTGTTAAGAGTATAAAAATACATTTCAATTCTATTCACAATGAAACCCTCGCCTGTCCTCCAGGGATAGAAAATCGGTTCCTCAGTACGTTGACTGCGTCAAAAGCAAAAGGCGTCCTAATGCTTGCCGCGTGCCTGGATAACGTAACAGCTCGAGAGAAGATATGTCCACGCCAACCACGGACAGCTACATTTCTGGGGAAGCTGTGACTTTTCATGGCATTGGTGGGCACGTCCGAATTTGCATAGAATAGGAAGAAACGGAAGCAAATAAATCTTCTCAAGTACAATGTAGCAGTAAAAACGTCTTTTAAATCATCTATTAAACGCATGTAGGAGCCATAACGTTTTGGCCTTCAAAGCACAAAGCGAAATGTAGGTGTGCCAAGGAATTTGTTTCCTCGCGGAAGACCAAGAGCTTCAGGTAGGTTCATAGGGCTGCGGTTCTGTAAAGACAAATTTATGAGTTGGCATTTAGTCTTTTTTGAGGCACAAAGTTAAGTGCAGGGCCCCAAGCACAGTTATTGTGTATTTTTGTTTCCTGGTACAGCTCATTAGCGTTCTCCGTTTTCGGCTGCGGACAGGTGAACCTAAATAAACTGGCCGAAATCGCTTCTTCAACTGACACTGTGCGCTACCAAAGCATAACTGGAACGTCACTTTGGTCTTCAAAGGGGCAGACGAAATGCAAAAAACGTAATCAGGCAGAAACACATCGATTTTAGATAATATTGCCATAACAAATTCTTAAAGGGACACACAATCAATTTTTGTCGAATATATATTCTCTCTATCGAAAATGAAAGGGCATCCTGTAAAAGATCGCAGAGCGAAATGGTTTTGTTGATAACGCCCTAGAAATGTTTATATTGTAAGCTTTTAAACTACGAGCCGTATTCGCCCTCCCAAACATAATGCTAGCAACCATGACACACAGTATTGCGTACAGTTACTTTAGTCGTTGTTTGTGGTTGGCGGGAGCGGAAAAGGAAAGGAAAGGCACTACGGATATTTTGAGCTCGGCCGGGAGCTCACCTGCATAAAACACAGTGCAGGGAAAGGGAAGTAAAGGGGGAGTGACAGGATAACGTGGACAGAGATAAAGGGAGAGAGAGAGAAAAAAAGTACAAATAGTCCTAGAGTCAGTCCGTCAGTCCTATAAAGAGTCAGACCTAGGAAGCTGTCAGTCCGTGGACAACACTTCGGGCACTGCACGCCGGGCTAGAGCCGCTGTGTGAGGCCGGTCGTCTCCAGGTAATGGAGCATATGGGTGAAAACTTCCTGTTGGGTTGCCGCAGGCCCCTTCGGGAGCAAAAGGTCCTCCTTGCCTGCGCTGCGAAGGCTTCGATGCTGGAGCGCTCGGTGGGGCTCTCCTCTCGGGCCACGTGGCGGGGGCAGGCGCAGAGTAGGGGCTCGAGTGTCACTGGTTCCGGGAAGTTTACACATGTGCAGGCGCTCGCCACATTGACGTAGTCGAGCTGCATGTGGACAAGCGGGCAGCGGGAGTACCTGCTAATGCGTGAGGGCAACGGCTGTGGCGCCAGGGCACTGACAACGCGAGGGTAAGGGTGCATCGCCTGCACCATGCGGCCGAGGGTGGTGCGGGCCTCGTCGAAGGGGGTGACGTCTTGGGAAACTGGGGTGCCCTCCTGGTGGGCCTCCCTCGCTGGGGTGTCGGCATCCTCGTTGCCCCAGATGCCACTGTGGTCTGGCAGCCAGTGGAGCCGCAAGTCGCAGCCTCGGGGGCCAAAGTGTGCAGCTTGGCTGCAAGGGAGCACTCCGGGTAGCTGCTGCTGTTGGTGGTCTGGTCAGCCGCGTGTAGCCGCAGCAGGGCAGTCGTTGAGTCCTTGAGGATGACCGCCCCGGGCTGGTTCTGGGGCCTCCTCTCAATGAGGAGGTCGGCGGCCAGGTGCAGCGCAGCGAGCTCCGCCCGGGTGGAAGAAGTGGGGAATGCGAGGCAGCAGCTCCGGCTCACTCCAAGCTCAAGCGCAACGCACGCAACCCCCCCCTCGCACGTCCTGTGCTTGGCGGAGCCATCCGTGAAGAGATGAAGGTAACTGCCCAACTCGTCCTGAAGCAGGGCGGCCGCCTCGTGGCGGATGGCCTGGGGTGGTATGGTCCGCTTTTTCTGTAACCCGCGGAGGGTCGTGGTGATCTGCAGGCCCCGGCGTCTGGTGGTGGCGGCTCCAAGCGGGGTTGGTTCGGCCTCGCGATCCCCTCCTCGAAGATAGGGAGCAGCGCTCCCATGTGCGAGTTGGGCCGGCTACGGAACCTCTGCAGGAGCACAGCACCGTTGGTGCTGTTATCAGGCGCTGGATGTGCCACAGCCCCGTCTGCAAGGCCCGCATCTCGATGGGCCAGGTGCCCGCCTCGGTGTAAGTTCCCGCCACGGGGAACTTGGAGGAGAGAACCAAGCAGAGGCGGATGCGGCGGCGCTGTTCGATCTCCAACTCCTGCCAGCGTCAAGGTTCCAGGTAGGCGAGTCGAAGGGCATACTGCACAGCTGCAGACGCAATGCCGTGGAACATGCGCGGCGCCACTTGGTGTTAGCAGCCATTGCCTCTAGCCAGAATCTGCCGCACCCATTGGAGCACCCGTGCGCTGCGTGGCCGAAAGGTTTTGACGTCCGGCAGCCATGTGAGCCGTCAGCCGATGAGCAGCCCCAGGGAAGTATGGTCAGCCGCCACAGAAAAGCCCGTCCGTTGAGTGTGATGGTCGGTGTTGCCCATCGAGCCCTGCATCCTCCTGGGTGAAGCATAAGGGCCTGCGTTTTGGCCTCTGACATCTGCAGGTCACGGCTCTCGAGGAAGACTGCAACTTCTCCCACAGCCTCCTGGAGCCACGGCTTGACATGTGAGACAGTCTTTTGTGGTGCCAAGGGTCCAGAGTGCCACGTCGTCAGCGTACAGTGACACCTCCACCGGGTATGGCAAGCCTTGAGGGACGCAGTAGGGGAGAGGAGCCAGCGCCAAGTTGAATAGGAACGGGAACATACTTTTGTCTGCATGCAAGATGAAAGTGGCGTGTAAAAACTTGTCCCCAGGTAAAAAAATAGTGAATTGAAGACTTTCTTATTTATGTGTTTTCTTATTCACTAGAAGGCGCCATCTGTTGGGATGAACAATATGTAGAATGCTGACGTCATGTGGTATAAGTGGGCAGTTTTATTCTCCTGTGGCGTCTTTTTTTCTAAGCTGCCGCTGCCGTTTTTTGGAAATTGAAAATGACTAAAATAAGGTTTAGGAATATACATACAATTTAAACTTACACAAATACTGGTGTGAAAAGGCTTTCAATCAGAGAATAAACGTTTTAGCTGTTTCAGTAGCTGCAGGGCTTGCAGGTCACGTGACCGGCACACGTATTGTAGTGCCGAGTTTTTACATTACGAAGCGCCTACCTTCCAATTTCGGGAAGTGTAGTGCCAAATTAAAATTATTTACGCCACTTTATCGCTAAATTGCTCGTGGTTACCCCACTACATAAAACGCTGCCATTCACATGAGCTAGACAACATCTACTCGACAAAAATCGGTTGTCTGTCCCTTTACATGTTAAGAAATAACGTTATACTGTCTTTTTTTGAGAGCGAACAATTGTTCTTTGAAACAATAATTTCGGCGCAATAAAATGTTAAATATTTTATGGTATCAAAACGTGCGACAGGTAAACGTTTCGAAATAATGTACATATCCTGGATCCCTTAATATGTTGGAACAAATTGATTTATTGATCATATTACGCGATAAGAATGGTGACTGGGCCAATGGATGCTAGTACGTATAGGAAATATTTGTCGGACAGCACTTCTTCTTGTTTAGTCATGGAGGTTAGAAGAGAAATATAGGCTGTGTTGTTTCCCGATGGCAACACACTAAGTATCATGTCACGCCTTCGCGGAAAGTACGGCACGGATCAGGCTTGCCCTTTATTTGACGCGTTTGCAGCATGCCCGGATTCTCGTTTATGTCTTTTTGTAAAAGGCGCTTCCCTCGCCTTTTTGTAGACCTCGGTGTTGCTGTTGGTCATTAAATCTATTTTTGTGCTTTTTGCGTCTTTCCCTCGTTACATTATCCTGTGAAGGCTATTTTTTCAAATTTGTGAAATTTTACCCCTTTCGCAACTTTGGGGGAAAGATGAGGGTTTTGATAGAAATTTCCATGCCCTTTCCCACACTTCAAAGTTTTAACTTCCTGATATCAACCTGTCAAGTTTTCACACGGATTACTAACAGGTGGTACGTTTGCACACACAATGGGATTGGCTGCGCTAACCTTAATATGAGAGTAGTGGCCGTCGATTCAAGTTAAGCCTAATGAAGCATTGGTTTAGCAGGTTTCGGGGCTCAGTTCTGTAAAAGACATAAAGATTAAAAGCATTTTTCGCCAGCCCGTTGAGGGGAGCCATTATAACTGCACAGTATGCACGCATACCGCGGACCTAAAGATAATATAAAGTTTGCGACACGTTGAAGCTTTCAATGAGTTCAAAAGAATTATTTTACGGCTATGTGATTTGCTTATATGAACAGTCTTGAGCGAAACTCCAAAGAAGCAATCTATGTTTTAGGAACCTAGGAAGTTCCTTGTTCACTTTCTGGAGCGTCTATGTTACAAGAGGATCTCATATCTGCTACGGGAGCGGACACTGACAAACGCCATCGTGGTGGAGCTTAAAGTACTGGAAGCCTAAAGTAGTAGAAAGAAGTGGTTGAGGTGTTTCGTTGATTCGAATTTCACATCTGCAGCAGTGCACTCTGCCGTCCGTTCCTTCTGATTCTAAGCGTAGCCTAGCAAGACAGAGGGCGCATAGGCGGAATAAAATGGCACAAGAATGAAACAAGCGCCTACTGTGACATCGCGATTTATTATAACAACAAACCACACGTAAAAGGCCGCCACGTAGACGAGACGGCGCTGCACTGCGCTACGTACGCTAATGCCACCAATGCAAGTAGTAGAATAAAAAGACGAAATGTACAGCGAGAAAGCCGGCAAGTTGGTTAAATGTTTACGTATCTTCCCAGCTTTTCTGTACAGGGGCGATAATGTGGTTCCTCTAATTCGCTGCGGCTTGTCTTTATTTGGGCAGGATTCCTCCGTTTGTGTTCTGGTGCTCGCATCTGTTTGTTCGAAAAAAAAGAAGACTAGAAGCCACGGGAAGCCTAATTTTTGTTATTTGATCCAGAATTTCCCAAACTTCCAGTGCTAAGGATGGCGGTTCTAGTAAAGTAACCTTCGCAGTAGAATGCCCCCCGTAAGGCGCCGATGGTGTTGAGTTTTTGCTAATTGTGTGGTCGTTGGTGTCGTGCTTTCTGTTATTATGAGAGACCTTCTCTTGTTTGCAAGGTATGAGAAGAACACTCCTACCGTGAGATATGGTTTGTATAGTTTGGAGCATGTCAAAAGCTCTCATCGAATAAATTATAGAAACAGAGTCGTCTCGACAAGAACTCAGCTTGCAGCCGTGTTAATGTTTGTGCACAAACTTCACGGTTTTTCCCAATGGAGAAAACTGTGCGTAGCAGATTCTTTGTCACTAAGACTACTAGCAAGGCGATAGGGCACCCGATTTGCCAATTAGCTGTGGATGTATGGGTAAAATTTAGAAGTATTTTGTTTTGTAATTCTAGTTTTAAAGTAGTGATGAAATATTTCGCGCTCCAAAGGATAAACTGTTGTGTAAACCAGGGGGCCCTGCGCGTGGCGTTTTGCTCGGTATTCTTTGACAAGATGGGTAATCCACAATGCTGAAATATTCCATAATAGTTGTCCAGTAGTGTTTTTGAAAGGGGATGGTTTGCCTTGATTCTGAAAAAACATCGCACATTAAAGAATTATAACTCAATTTTTACAAATTTCAAGAATTTTTTTTTGTGTTTTGTTCCTTTTGCGTGTATTTATGTTCCTTGATTACATTACGCATACCTTCCAAATTATCTATAAAAGTAATCGTTGCCCCCACCATACTACAACACAAAAACTTGAGTTGTTACTAAGACACTTTATTAACGCAAAATAATTTGATCAGGGGCGAGACCTTTTAAACTTAATACCTTACATGCCTTAGCGACATCTGTTTGAATTTTTACACAATCTATCTCATATTCAAAAAAGGTCAATCTAGTTAGTTCAATTGACAGCTCATTTGTAACAGCGAAGGGGACAGCCGCCGCTCCTTCCGCCCGGTGCTCACCTCTTCTTTTTGACTCTTGCAAATCACACCGTTAACAGGCGCCGGTGAACAACCAGCAAGAATGCGCCGCCGTTTGCTTTACCACCACCCCCTCCATATTCTTAGATGATCCATCAAGAGGAAAAGGTGCCATAACCCTTTTTATGACCTCACATGTCAATTAATTTCGCACGCCCAGCCGCTAAATTAACCCCCTCCCCCCCCCCCCCCCCACCATACCTCCCGCCTTCCCACCAACCTATCATGCGCATCGCTAATTCTGCCTTACCCGCAGCTAACCTGAACTGTCAGCCCAAAGCGGCACTTGAAACGCAACCGCCAACCATATCTGCCTCGTAGGCGACGGTAATGTACTCATCAGTCAAAATGTACTCAGAACTCAAAATGTACGCAGAACTCAAAATGTACGCAGAACTAAAAATGTACTCAGTACTCAAAATGTACTCAAACCGAAAATGTACTCAAAGCTCAAAATGTACTCAAACTCAAAATGTACTCAGTACTAAATTGTACTCAAATTTAAATATACCCGAAACTCGAAATGTACCCAAACTCAAAATGTGATCAGTACTCAAAATGTACTCAATCTCAAAATGCACTCAAAACTTCAAATGTACACAAACTCAAAATGTACTCAGTACTCAAATTGTGCTCAAAGACAACATGTACTCAAAACTCAAAATGTACTCAGTACTCAAGATATACTCACTCAAAATGTACTCAAAAATTAAAAATATCCTCAAACTCAAAATGTACGCAGTACTCAAAATGTACTCAAACTCGTTCGTTCAATTAGCTGAAGCGATATTATTCAGAAATTGCGTTTGGCTGGCAGACAGCTCCAGCGCTGCGCTGCCTAGCACTCGGACTCAAAAGTTAAGTTCCAACTGCAGAAGTTCTCCGGTAGGGGCGATAAACGGAATGGTTCATAGATGGCGCCACTAGGTACAGATGATGATGAGTGGCGGCTACGCCACGCCCAATGCTGAGCGCTTTCAAATTTTGCGCACCCGTTTTTGGGGTGCACCGTGTCAGGTCGGAGATAATGATAGCTGTGACGTTGCTTCTTACTGTAACTTAGGAGGTCGCAGGTGGCTACCAGACGTATCACTCACCACTATTCACCTTTGACAAAAGTCAGACAAAAAAACTCAATTCTGGGCGTGAAGAGGTAGTTCCCGAAGCCTTAGTCGACAGAAGTCATGCTGCAGAGTTGGGTCATTTTCCCTGCATACTTTGTGCGTATGTGTCATTAGAGCAGCGTGTCCATGCAAATTGGCATACTTGTAAACTGCCGTTTTGTGTGCACTCATTTAAAGGTCAGCTTTCAGGGGTTTCCTGGCTATTGGAAAGAAGGCTTTGTTTTAGGATTTTGTTCTGCATAATTTCAATCGTCTATGTAAAATTAGACCCGCATGGGTGGCTGAGTGGCTAAGGCGTTGTGCTGCTAAGCCAAAGTCCGCGGGCTTAATTCCCGCCAGCGGCGGCCTATTTTCTGATGGAGGTGAAAAGCGAAAACAGCAGTGTGTTCGCGATTTGGGCGCAGGTAAAGGACCCGGAGGTGTTCAAAATTATTCCGGTGACCTCCACTACTGCGCCCCTCATTGCCTGTGCAGCGTTAGTGCGTTAAACCCTATAACCGGTCAGTTAGAATATAAAATTGGTTTCCTTATACGAGACCTAATAGCTTTGCTTAGGACGTCGTCTGTCTAATTAATCGTACCATACAAACTTGAATTCTGGAGTCACTATAGAAGTTGATTGAGAAGTGTAAAACATTTGCTTCAGCTTTTTTCTGAAAAGCAAAATGGTGATGAAAAAATCTATTTTATTTTTCTCGAAACAGTCTGCAGCGGAAATGAAGTAGAAGAAATGGGACGTAAATGAAATGCGAGGACAAGCGCATTTTTATGCCCTCTAGGAGTGCTGTTTTATTCCATGCCTGAATGAAATAAGCGGAAACTGCATTTTTTTTGTTCTATGTGATATCATCTTCAAGCAAAGGTATTTACGGTTTTCTCCTTTTCGCGCCGTAGGTAAAAACCTGGCAAACAGTTCATCTTCTCGGCTGCCGAACCCTTTCGTTATTTTTGAACGCTTTCTTCTGCTAACAAGGTTTCCGTATTAATAAAAAATTTTTAGTCTGCAGCGGCGTGCATTTTTTTAAACTTGCCATCTAAATGCATGTGAAGGTTAATAGACATTTCTGTATAGTAGAAAAAGTTTATTATAATGTTCACTCTTCACGATACTCTAACGTGGCTTTCATTTTTCCATTCTTCACACACGCCTATGCTGAAAATTCACATACTTCTGCATTTCTCATGCGTGGCTGCCTTTTGAATCAAATAAATATTTTGCAACAATCCATAATAAATATTTACATAAAGCGTAATACCAGAAACATTCCCAGCCTCATATACTAGTGAAAATTTAAAGCGCAGCAAATTTAGACAAAAGACGAATGACACAAGGACAAGCGCTACACGCAAACGGGCTCGTAGAACTAGAAATATAAGTTAACGTGAGGGTTAGGTTAACAACAACTCTAAATTTGTTGCGCTTTGAATTTTCACTATGGAGTACCAACTAGCTCGAACTCTCACGTTGTTAATATATTAGTGTTCGTCACCAAATTCATTAACACAAATTTTTGTCGTGATCAACCTAGCAAGCATGTAAGCTAGCCACAACCTTTAAAAGTGTAATTGGCTCAATAGAACGTACATATTTTCAGCGGAACTTGTTTCCGCCACATTTACGAAGGTAAAAACAAAATAGAGGTAAGAGGAAGGGCAGCGTTTTAAAGGGTGTTTCACTGTTTCTTTATGGGTATTACAGACGTACAAGCAGTGACTTCGCTTTTTAGGAAACGTAAAAGGAGTGACGGAACAGTGAACTTTTGTGAGGCAAGGCACAATACGTCTATACGCATTACAGCGCTGCGCAAGGCACCTATTTGATTATAAATAGGCAGCCCGTGTGTTTGCACCTAGGCGTGCAAAGAGCGGGTCTCCGCGCGTAGGCAAGAACAGCGAAGGTCCTAAAGGCAGTCGAGCGCAATCACACCAACGCCTGATATCTAACAAGCGTACGCACGTCTCTTTTACCCTGTTCTGCAGCTGTTTACAAGGGCAAGCGCCTGATTTTCTCTTCACATTCATTTAACACCTCTTTCCGGCGCGCAAACACATGCAGACGTCAATACCCACGCGCGAAATTCAGGGCAACTATGTGCCATAACTCAACTTTTGGAGAGAGAGCACTGCACGAAATGTTTGCACATAAATTGCTGACTTGAAACGGAGTGTGCGCTGTTATAACGCCCAGGTTCGGTCTCACGCGTCACATTGCCCCGAAAGCGAGTACTTATTGGCGGCAAACACATGTAGGCGTCCACTTGACGCCCCAGCAATTCAGAATAAATGTTTGCGCCATCCTCACATTCTTCTCTGCGCTCCTTTGTGCGTTGTGATTGGCAAGTGGGTGAAGGCGTGCCTTCGCGATAGTGTATGCGACACCGTAGGTACCCTTTGAGACTTATTTGTAAATCAGTTCCGCTGGTTGCTATAGCGTGAGTTAGATGTTTCGTGGTGACGTCCTTTGCTCGACGTCAAACTGACATAGCTTTAGCACACATTAGAGGATTTAGAGTTTTAAATGCAGAGCATTTCTTTACCTCATATGCTTCCTAAGTAAACCTATCAAAAGTAGCCTCAAATGTTTACTTTGCCGTTGGGTTAAGTACTCTGCCAACTAAGTTTTATCGTCTAGCTAAAAAAAACAATATGCGGAGGCTGGTGTTATGGAATAAATATATATCCTCATGCTTTTTGTCGAAATTCGTAGTTACCTAAAATACAATATTGTTTTGAATGTGGTGGGCGCTTTGAACCTATAAGTAACCCGTTGTAGCTTTGCAATCGTGACCGGGTGATTGTGCAGCGGTATGGGAACACAGGCCCAGTGGTACATCATATTACTGAAGCCCCAAAATGTTAACTGAGAACGTCGTACGGAAACATTATTTTTATTTTCAAAATGCCATTCCTTGACTTGAGCTTTGCTGTGTTCGCAATGGTGTAAAATGGTTGCACCTTTTTACCAACTGCGGATTCGGCAATATGCAGTTTATGTGACGGCAGGGGCAACGTTTTTATGGCGAACTAATTACTAATGGTGAGGATATTTTATGCTGAATGCCTAAGTCGGGCTAACTATACGAAAAAATCAGTACCCCGTAAAGATAGGAGGAACGATAGGCCAGCTGGAGGTTAACAATTTCGAGTGATTCTTCGACATAATATGACACCTTGTCACAGAACAACCAAATAGGAGGGAACGTGAGTGGTGCCGGAATTTCATTTCTTACAGGGAAGCTGTTGAATACACCGATTTTTTTTTCAACAAACCAAAATGCTAGTTATAATATTTTGTGGCTCTTAACAGGTAAGCTACCTTCCCGAATGACCATTATGTAGTAGTTTCAATGTTCACAAACAATCCCTTTAATGCCGACATATGGAATTCCTGCACAACAAGCTGTAGCTCCATCGAGTCAACCCTCGTGATTCGGCAGTTGTTCGTAATATAAACTACAACGACCTTCCGGCTTCCCAGCTCAAACTTCGTTATTCATTACTTTCAAATGAACATAATCCAGGTTCACAGTCCTTAACACAAAAGAGAGCTGTGAATGCTGGGAGTGTTCATACTGAAGTAAATTTATGAAGAGATGAATGGCACAACTGCTTCAGTAGAACCAGACAGAAAACAAACATTCTTGTTGGACTATTTATTCGCAATTGTTCTACGCTCTCCACAGCCGATATACCTATCTCGTTCGAAGCCCTAAATCAGGAAAACAGAATTTGACTTGCATAACGTGTACGTATGCACACAGGAGCAATTACGCTGGTAGGTAAATGGGCACATCGTTTTATTCACTTTCTCTGCGAAGCACTCACGTTTCTGCTTCGGCGCTTTCATATTACTTTATATGAGAGCGATCCTTCGGCGCGTCCTACGACTGAGGTACAGGCACCTGGCACTCATTGTATGTAATTGGATATTTGGTCTGAAGTTTTACCACTGCGCTCTTCGGGAGCCATCGAATCCCCTCATGACGAAAGGAACGGAACGATACAGTCAAGCACGGAAACAAGATAGGCGTTCTATAGGCAGCTCAAAAAAACGTTCCTTATGCATGCTACAAGAGATTCTGTACATATTGAAAATGTTCTCTGCAGATCCACCGGTCCGTATTTGGTACAAGGGAGTGAAGAGCGCCCGACTGCATACAGGGAGAGACCCCATGCGGGAGCTTGGAAATCAATGCAGGTATACCGCAAATATGACGGCCATTATTCACGCTTCGCTGAACCTTTGGCGAGAGATTAGTTGGGCGCTGAGTGAAACGCGCGTCCCGAAGTACGGATCATGACATAAGAAACTGAACATTAATGATCCCCTAATTGCGACGGCTTGACGAATGTACAAACGAGGATGTTTCTGAGTTTTTTGCACTTGATATCTCTGGCAACTTCTTAACATTTTACTTGCCAATGTTCCAAATTGGAACACACAAAACCTGACTTTGTATTTCCTTTCCAATGTACTAAATTTCATAATTTCGTTTTCGCATACTCACTGATGTTTGTGAAAAACAACACAATTTGAATTTTTGTTAACAGCCCATTTAGAGGCCCTGAATAAATGTTTACAAAAAGGCATATTCTGTGTTTTTTCACTACCATCAGATTGTTGGGCTATTTTGCTTAAAAAGGCCATCTTGCAATGTTTAAAGCAAAACCAAAATGTGCGCAGATCGCGAGTACTGTACGAGTAATATAAAAAACTGTAATGACAATCTAGCTTTCTGTTTGGAGAGTTCTGTGCGAATGTACTTTTTTTGGAACATTGGGGTTTCATAGAACCACAAACGCCAAGACAGACCACCGAACTTCGCGTCAATTTTTCTTCTTAATGGCACGTGTTGGTGGCGCCCTCTACTTAACACTTGCAGAAGCTTCAATTCGACCCTTTCCGCTTTGCCTCGGCATTATTTTGAGATTCTCTGGCACGTTGAGGGAGCAGCATTCAACTGCAGAAAATAGCCGCCCCAGTCCTTGTGAATGTAATGTGGGAGCGACTTTATAGCTAGTGTTCTTTTGTGCTACCACAGTTCTGTACAACAAAATTTTAGTTTATAGGTTGTGGCAAAACGCTTCCTCACTTTGGAGGCTACAATTACCCTTTTGTTCAGCCTTTCCCACGATGAACGCGAAGGTGCATCTGTATTCCAATTCCCGCCTGATGAAAATGGCAACATCACTGACGAGGAGCACGTGTACGCAAACGACTTTTTTGAGGTTGTGCCCTAATATATTTGCGGGTGTGCATAAGTTATGCAGTGCAGCGGTGAAGAAGTGTCGCCTACTGAATGTTTCAGTTCTGAGCCACGCCGAAAAAAGCCAGCGGGAAGGCAACTGACTAGAAAAAGGCCGCAAATCTTCAGCCATGACCAGGAAAACAAAACCCTGGGAGCAGAATGGGGCGACCTTGTCACGTTCCATAAACCACTGACCAGCCAGAACCCTCAGCTGTTGCTAGAGAGATTTAATGAGCTAGCCAAAATGCGCCATTTTGTGTTGTTCAGCAAAATTATTTCTCCGGAATACCTAGGTTTGCTGGCTGACTTGGCTGTCATATACGAACTCCAAAAAGGAGCCGAGGTACCAGCTACCTCGTACCAGCAACGCAGGGAAGATGTGTGCAGTGTAAAAAAAAACTAACCAGTGCCAAGAGGGCAAAAAAACGGCTGCACTGCAAGTGCTTCACATCCTACCACTGCGTTTGAAATGCTGACTGAGCTACAGCGAGGATGATTTTTCTAGATAATCTTTTCACTCTTTATACTGTTCGGAGTCATTTCAAAAATCTGCCTTGCCTGTGGTTACTAAGAGCAAGCAATTCCACTTTGGAGACAAAACATTTGTACCGGAGAACATTTGCGCTTTGTGTGTTAGAAATGCCAATGTTCCAAAAATGGAACATTGCTAAAACGTCCTTAGTCATTGTGAGTGTGGCTGTATTTTTTGTCAGAGGTACTTTATAGGCAAAATTCAAATTATCAACACGAATTTCAGTTTTTGTAATGTTACTTCATAATCTGACGTTTAAAGGGATAATGCAAAAGAGTCCTGTACATGTCCAAGTAGGGCTGATTTTGTCCATTCAAGCGTACATTCGTTTTGCCAGACTCCGAGTTGGAAAAGTGCATGAACGTCGATAATTGGTTTAACTACCTTGAATCTCCAACAGCCACCGTTAAGTTTAGGTTCAGTGTCGCTTTTTCAGGAATGGGTAATGATTTTAGTAAAACTTACCCAATATATCACTACAAAGCAGGGCTCAATCTGAGATAATAAATTCAGCGGCTTGGGAAAAGGGACGATCTCGCAGAGGTGCTTGATTTGTACTAGGACCAGAAACTGCTTCGGAAACAGCTGCACACTATAGTTCATTCAAGTGACAAGCTAACATACTATTATGCTAACATGTACGCGGTGCAGCCGTAACGCGAGTGGTAGCATTATTGCTTTTCCTCCAATGTACGTAAGAAGGGCTGTACCTCAAAGTTAGGGTCAACTGCAACTGTGGCATTCTTGTCTGTTTAGTTTTGCAAGCTTTGAGATTCAAATATCTCTGCCCAAAGGAGGTTCGTAGAGGCTATAAAGAAGTATAGCGCCGATTCTGACTTTTTGCTGGGCAGCATTTGCACCAGCTTTAGTGTTTTTTCTGGAGCCGGTACAGGGTGCGATTACACTGTGTCATGAGCCTAATAGAGTCTTCTTTTATAAAAATAATTCAATTTTTATAAAGTGGCAGCCTAATTCGGAAGATGGTGATAAGTAGTAATGAAAAGGGCTTTCCACAACAGTAAAAAAAACTGTACACTTCAATTACGCATAAAATAGTTGTTTTATGGTATGCTGATAATTATAAACGCCATTTTAACGCAGGCCCAATCTCTGTATTAGCCCCTAATGCAGTGTATAACGCAGTAAAATGATACCAAAACTATCATTTTTGTGTTCGGCGTTAGTTTATCGCGTAATTGTATGGCTTTTTGTGTATGTCATAAGTAAGACACCACTACTACACAAGATTTATATATGCTTGTAAAGGCTTTTGAACTAAAATATGAGACTGGTCACAGTAATCGATGAAGGTGACAATAGTGGGTGCTAACCTCAACACTGAGAGATCCGAACGGGACGTGCCATACGAGATGACAATAAACGATAACTGGCGCGAGATAGGCTAAATGATTTTTGTTTGTGACCATTGCTGGTTTACTAAAAATAAGAACTAATGAAGTGGAATTATGTGCGTGTTTAGTGATACTGGGTTCAATCTAAAGCTGTGCGTTCAATTTAGATATACAGGACAAAGAGCCATTGTTCGTTTATACAAACAAAAGGGGATATACGCGTTAGGAGGTACGAACGTTTTCTGTCTGTATGATAATTATGGGGTTTTAATGTGTGTTGTTTGTTATGCGTCCGTTCGTACATTTGTTACAGCCAGTGCTCACGTACTCCTCTTGGTATCATTGTTCTTATCTCCTGGTATGGCCCGTATGAGACTTCAATATCTCTGCGCAGTGGGGCCACTGCGGCATTCTTGTCAGTCACCTCATCGGCCTCTACCGCAATGCCAAGGAACTGAGCCTTAGAGCATGCAGAACGTTTTTTTTCATTACTGCGTGTTGCCGGAGCTGCTGGGAATTCATAACACGGTCACTCTTGGTGCGTCGACGCCCACGTTATTGCGGAAGTAATATGTGCGTAGGCGCCCGTGTTACTCTTGCCGCCATATGAACCTTATGTCTCCAACAACCCTTGTTGTGAGCGTCGCGTAGCCCTATTATGCAAAAACCTAACACTACGACGCACAAAACCCCCATTTTGAGGTACAGCCATTCCTATGTACATTGGAGGAAAAGCACTAATCCTACCACTCACGTTACGGCTGCACCGTGTGCATGTTAGCATAATTATATGAAGCTCGTATTGTATGAATTTGTATCTTCTCAGAAGAGCTGCTAAAATATATTTTGGGTGGACTGGAATCCACTCAAGGAGATGGGGCAGTGGCGTCGTATGGTGCGGGCAGAAGCTTTCTGCGAATTACTCTACTGCATTTTGTGGGGACGTCGCCACACTCAGAAAATTTGGCCAGTGATGACTCCAGCTAGCATTAGAGCCTCACGGCCTGTTCCACCGTCTATGTTGTAACAACGCTTGTTAATTTAGATCGCCTAAGCGGGACGTGTGCCCTATGAAAGCATGCAATATCACATTTCTTTGAAATATTATATGGCCTTTTATTACTATGTACTTGACTTTTATTATATTCTAGTTTGGGGTGACGCAGAAATAATTATCTCTTCTTCTTTGCTACTTCCATCAGTTTCCAAAATCTGATTCGCGATAGTCATTTGGGCATACCTTTGCTTGAGCAGGTTAGCATAGCGCTAAATAATGTTTGACGGTTTTACGGGTCGCAGTAATTATATAATTCTATAGAAATTTAAATGCCATTTCGGCCTTCCGAAAGTGTATGACCAGCGAAGCCTTTCAGCAAAAGGCATACTGGTGCCAGAATTTATTTGCGAGTACCAGAGATGTCATTTGCTTGATTGCTGGAAGGCTCTCCAGCTATGGTTAAAATAAATGCCCGCATGTAAACGCACACATGCTTATTTTATCTATATTACCTTTATATCTGCAGTAATCAGGGATAATTATTTTACTCAATATTATTATCCAAGTTACGAGACCTATAGCCTGGTGGTACAAATCGCGTTTCGGACATCGCACGAATTTTTCGGTGACCTCATGTAACGCAGGCACACTAAGCCGTTCCTTTTTCAACGCCTCGTGCTGGGTCGCCTTATCAAACGCACACAGCCGCACGCTTTTTGTCTTACATTCACAGAGATGTATAGCTCCGATGCAAGCGGCTGTATGTCTTTTCTTTGACAATGTCCGTTTCCTCTGGTTCTTGGTTCTTTCACACTATCTTTTTATACGAGCGTATCTGCTCCGACGGGAGTGGCTACATGAATTTCGTTTTTGTTGACTCTTTACCTGTAACTTTTGAGGGTACAGTTTCCACTTTGGGGGGGCGGTGATTTGAAGTACTGTATAACTCGGTCGTACTAAGCTAACTTTTCCGCGCTGCTTGTTTCTAGGGGCGCAGGCACAAAATTTTGTAATCTTATGTTTTCACATTACCTTTTGAATAAATGTAGCTGTGGTTGGCAAGTCTAAGACCACAATAGTACCAATATTACGCGGAGAGTACTGCGTGGACTGAAGTCTAGCGTTCACCACATTTCATTTTTTTGTGTGTAGACAAATCACCACGTGTATTTGTAAGAATCAGACTCACAGCTGTTCCGAGCTCAATCGCCTAGTTGTTTTGATATGCGGAGCCTTTCCAGGATTTCTGTAGGAATCTGCATCTTCATAAAGAAACGAAAAACATCCGCAGTGAGCTAGCCGATTTGCAACTCAGTATTTAAAAGCAACTCCCGCAAAATTGATCTTTGAGGAAAATATTTGATGCGAAGGGATACTGCAGACCATCCGGATAAGGCACGAATAATTCAAGAGCTTTTGCCTCTAAACCAGCACGAAATTAAAAAAAAACCAATGAATACAATTTTAAACTCATGAAAAACGTATCGTTATCAAAACATACCATTTTTTCATTCACTGCCATAAACCTGCTCCTCCGCAACGCATCTCGTTTCGTTGGTCGGAAATAACTCCGCCCACATTTAGAAACGGGACATCCAATGCTGAAAAAACAGAGCACAACCAAACATCTTTAAGTATAACGCACACACTAATAGAAACATGGGCCTTATTTGTCATGGCAATGGTGGGTGCCGAGTAATAGTACCATGAGCAACCTGTGTTCTATCAAACACTGTACAACGTTGGCCCCGTCACCACTGCTTTTCAATATTGAACTCACGGAACTTTGGGCGCAGTACACTTTTATAAGCGCGGGAATTATAGAGGTGAAGTTGTGGAAGTTTTTTCGTAATCAATAGTTGTATAGCAATCAATTCAATTTTTTATTTATTGTGGCTACATGATCTTTGCAAATAGCACCAACCAAGACTGCATGGGAGCAATTTTACTGTGAGCCATAAGAATGTGTTTCTGGCAAAAGGCACCAAACTGCTCTCTAAGCTATCACTAAAACAGCTCTATTACATTTGACAACCCCTACCCTTGACAAGGCCCTGCTTGGGTACAAAAATTCGGTACTCAGCGTCGTATCACAAAAGACGCTGACGTGCTATGCAGTTCACATTTTACGCGCTTCTTTGCATGCTTTTTTTTTTTGCTGTTGCAACAAAACCCCTTTTCACGGCCCTCATACACACATAAAGCAGCTGGAGGATAACATAAAGTTGGAGCGCGTTACGCGAGCGCTAGTGCTCACTGTATGCGACTTTCCTGAACGGTGACCTTGTATAGGCTAATATTGGCCCAGCGACACGAATGAGTTGATGTTTATTCTAGAAAAGTCTTTAGTCTGAGGTCAACTGAACATGAAATGAAATTTCCTGTTGTCTTTTTGTAATACATCTACGAGTGCTTTGATTGAATTGTTATTTCGCACAACTTGCTGCGTACCATTAAAAATGTGACATTTCCATCGCAGCAGTGCACTTCGAAAACTTGACGAGGGAATATATCTAGTGTTTATCCTCGTGGCCTACTAATTGTGTACAGGGATGTCTCTGTTTTTTGTCAGACAATTGTATATCGTGCGCTAACAATGCTTTCCGTGTAAAGCAAAGTCGATCAATGAACCACCGCAACGCAAACACAACCCTTAAACCACGTGAAAAAGAAAACTCCTAATGGCAGGTACCACTTCAAAGCAACACATCAACGTTATTATTAGGGACCTTGATATATACGTAATAGGACCTGAAGATTTCCAAGGCAACAGTTCTATTTACTTACTGTTAAAATTGGTAGAAACAAGTATGAATTAAGTTTTTTTGTCGAGATAAAACTGAAGTTAGTCTTCAGAAGAACACAATATCTTATAAATATTATTACTATAATTTCGAGGCTTCTGAATAAAAGGTGGAAGGAGATTGCAGGAGATCATCTGAGATGGCATTAGATTGACTTGGCAGGAGGAGTTCGGTAGGAGATTGCAGGCAGGATATAATACCTGTAAGCGTTAGGCTTTTATACCTATCATAAAGAGGCTGATACACCTGGTGTTAAAACTTAGGTGCACGTTTTTTTTAAAGAACTACGCACTTAGATTCACGTGAACACCACCTCGTGGGGTTACGCGCCCAGGGCGACCCCGACATAGGTGGTTGTAATAATGTCTGTGGCTCAACTAAAATCTAACAGGTAACTTTTTAGCGGCAGCAAGCATCCCTCAGTGAAATGTGAGCGCAAATTGACGCAGGGACGAGAAAGGGAAACGACAGCAGTGCTTACTATCAGCTGAAATATTTATTAAAATCGAAAGCACATATATACCCTGCCAGAACCCAACAATAAGGCACGTGTGACCGTCGCACATGCGTACGGGCGTGCATGAGGACAGCCGCCCCGTCCCCCTTCTTTTCTTGTGTTTTTCTTTTTTCTCTAAACGCTCTCCTTAAGAAGTAACACTTCTTCTTTAAAAATGCTCAGTTCCGCATGACTTATACAATATGAACCCCTAATACGGATATGGAACGCTTCGGAAGATCCCTGGTAGCACTATCTCCGTGTTTACAAAGCACTTGTATGTCTATGAGGCATGGTTTGCAGGCGCAGTCTGCACAGTGCATAGACGTGTGTGTGTGCAACGCCTTCCTTTCAAGCAGGAATTATGTTTCCTTAAGCGTACATTGCGATAGCGGCCAGTCTGACAGCGGCCAGAATAATTGATTGATTGTAGGGTTTAACGCGCCGACGCAACGCAGGCGATGAGGCGCGCCGTAGTGGAGGGCTCCGGATTAATTTTGACCACTTGGGCATCTTTAACGTGCGCCGGAATCTCGTACACACGGACGTTTTTTTCTTTTCGCCTCCATCAGAAAAGCGGACGCCGCGGCCGGGGATCGAACCCGCGACCTCATGCTCAGCAGCGCAACGCCTTAGCCACTGAGCCACCGCGGCGGGTAACAGCGGCCAGAATAAAACTTTAAACTTGCGGGTTTCAAATTTTCTCATTTTTTTTCCAAAAAATATACCTATGTGAATACACCATGGCCTCCAATTTTATATCGAGATGTACTGGTGGCTGTTCATGTGGACTGCAGGGGGGATCAGAGTTTGGAGACACATTCGGCGTAAAGTATCCTGATTATGGACGCCGAAACTATAAATTGGGGTTTATCGCTCTCGTGAAATAAAAAATAGAAGATAGAACTTACCTCCTTTTACTATTTCACATAATAAACTGTTTCTGTATTGCAAAGAATACTTACCCGATATTCATCAGATGTTTTTAACCGACATCTTGCTACATCCTGTCTCGCACTCGTATACACAAATTCAGTTGTAAGATGCCATTTACATAAATCTAGTATAGTTTGGGTCAGACCTACGAAGTTTCAACGGTCTCTAGGCCTACACCCCAGCTTAACCTGAACTGCCGAAAGATACCTGATTAGGGATTCCTTGGATCGAGGCTTGCATTTCAGTAAACACGGCTGGTTCCTAAAGTGTCAATATTTTATGCAAGCTTAGTCGTGCGGAGACTCGGGAAACTTCAATCGTGTTCGCGTGTGTAAACCAATCCGACTCCAGAAGCCATCCCAAGTATTCGAACCAGCGTTTTGCTTTACTGGAGATTATATTGGTGCATTAGAGTCAGATATTTGAAGGATTAGGCGGTGCGAATGAGACTTGCACCGGTGTAGGTTCTGCATTAGGTACGGCCACAAGTCGCTCAACAAAACAGCTTGATTACATTGCAATGGGAACATGGTCAGTGAGGCTTTGGTTATTTCAGTGCATCAGTGAAGGCAACGCCGGGGATGGTTACTGACAGAAGTCGCTTTCACAAAATGTGTCATGCCCAATAATAGTCCTCAGGTTTCTTGTATTAACAATGCCTGAGTCAGGTATGAAACAAACCATTGTGCTGCTGTGTATCGATTCCGAAACACGAACCAGGCCTTGGGTTGCGTTCAAGGCCATTCACCTGCGTACAATTTCCTGACTCGGAACACCTACACACACACTCGGGCAAGTGTAGACCTCAAAATATTTATCGTCTGTGCATGGTGGAGTATACCGACACTTTGAAGAAAAATTTTGCGTGTGTATGACTAGACGATAATTTTTATTTAACCCATTTCTTCGTCTCCCGCGAAGCCCAATGAAATAAACAGCTTGGGTTCTTTTCGAAATCTATCGACCGAACTGTGAGGTAGTGAGGTTGCAAAGTTGAAAAACCCTCTTCAGCACAAGGTTAACTTAAACGAATTCCGGAGTCGTCAGTAAACGCCTCGCGGAGGCTGAATATGCGCTATAGTAGTGAACAAAATCTGCACGGAATTTTGAATATTATGATGTCAACAAAGATGGTTATTTAAACCTGAACTCAAACTACCTTAGTTCAGGTGGCTTAAAATGGGATAAATGTCCGATCAAGTATAATATATCCAAAACAGTGACGGTAAAGAAATATATTTACATTAGCGATAGAAAGTACAAATATCTGCCCGACCCCATGCACAAGGGCCAATCGACGGGCTGGGAAGCCGGCACCGGCTCGTCGCATTTCACATCAGCAGTGGTAACTGGTAATGGGGCCAGCTGAGAAGACGTACGTGATAGATAACTTTCAAAAACGATGGTTAAAGCGAGTTCACTGGTTTTCGAAGGGCGGTGTTAGCCGCCAAAAACAACTAGTGCGGTCGTCTTCCTGTGGCTGTTTCCATCACCAGAAATCACCATAGCTGGTGTATAACTAAGAAAGCTCCTCATTAGGTCTATAATTTGCGTTGGCATAGAAGGCAGAACTTATGTCAAGGGTTTCCAAAGTTATGTCAAAATATTCACACCTGACTAAAGCAACGAAGGCATCGCACACCCGTGAGCGATAATGAGCTGGGGCTTTGGTTTGAGGGGCAGTGACAAGTTAACCAGGCCGACAACGAGCTGCGTTTACCTCTCACTAGACAGTGCTGCCACCAAAACCGCGACAGACCACATGATGATGATAATAAAGATCTTTCTTTTCAATCGGGACGTCGGTTGTCTCCAACCGACTTGCCTGTGTAATTCTATTTGTTTACCCTACCCTTCACTAACCTAATGGGTTATCCTTCCCCCCCCTTCCGGTTTTAAACTCCCATCGCTTCGCCTTGCACCCCTTTGTACCTCCCTTCCTTCTGATTTTATTTCGGTGTATTACTCATTATATGCCCTACTTTTCTTCCACCACCTCTCCAGCCGCCTCATTGTCACCTCAATGGCCATGAAGTGGAGGCTCCCCCTCAAACCAAATCGCAAAGCCTCCGTCAACGTCGCCTCTTCATCGCCTCGTCGCGGCCGTATCTCCCCTGTCGCGAGCAACGCGAGCAGCGCCGACAGCATGTTTCACGCAGGCAAGCGAGCTGCGCCGACAGCATGCCTCACGCATCCCGCTTCTGCATTACGCAGGCTTTAATTACGCTGGTACTGCTGCCGTCTTCACAGACGATATTCGGTGCAACGGGCACTCCAGTCCCGCTGCCATCCCCGAGCCAACCTCCCGACGATCACAATCAAGAACGCGGGTTTTTCTACGCTTGGCGTTACAGAATGCGCCGGGATTCCTGCGAAGAGCCATCGTCGGTGACGTCGCAAGTTACAGCGGCCAATGTAATTAGCTCCTGACGCGACTACCGCTTCAGTGGGCAAGCGAGCAGCGCCGACAGCATGTCTCACGCATCCCGCTTCTACATTTCGCAGGTGTGCAAATGGTTTTTGTTACAAGCTAAGCGAAGTGATAACGGCTACTTACTTCTGCTCCTTTGTTCACACATATTATGTGAAACGTTTTCTGAGTGCTTTTCTATGATCCTCATTTTGCTCTGTTCTGGCGACGTCGAGTCAAATCCAGGGTCATGTATTACCGTTCCCAGGCCTTGCTTGACCTAGCGGACTTACTCGATGACCCGTCAAAGCAGGCAGATACTCTTTTTCGTCTTCTCAAGGAGGTTCATGCACAGCTGATGGAATCGACAAAGAACCACGCCGAGCTTATATCCGACATAAAAGCTACAAAAAATGTCCGGAAAAGCATTGAAACAAAAATTGGCGCTATTGAGAAGAGGTTAGACGCAGTAGAAGACAAAATGAAAGCAATTGATTGCATGGCTGAGGACATGGTACGCCTACATAGCTCCGTTGACGCATAACAACTAAACAAGATCACTTGCAATCACGCGTAGATCATCTGGAGGACAGATTTCGACGCAATGCCATCATTCTTCGAGGTATACCGGATGACAGCGAAACATTGGAGGAATCCGAGGTGCGCGTAAGGAGAGTTTTACGTGGCGTTTTAGACCCGTTACCTGTGACTGCAATTGAGCGTGTGCATCACCTGGGCTAATATCATCCAGGTAAATGACGCCCAATTATCTTTCTTTTTTTTCAAATTTTAACACAAAAGCTAAACTACTGTCCTCTCCTTGCGCGAAAAACTGATGGGAAAAGATGTTTCAGTAAGCGAGGACTTTTCGCCGAGTACACGTCACGCAGAAAGAAGTTAAACGAATTTGCCAAGAGTCACACTGACGATTTCCAGAATCGGTACAACAAGCTCGTAATGAACAAAGAACAGTACATCTACAATCCTGTAGATGATACCGTGAGTACAATAGCTCCTGAAGTGGCGCCAACAAACCACCACGGGAGTGCTGCGCATCCCTATAGCGCATAGGAAGGCGTGAGGGGCAGCGGTCGCCACGTTCCTTGCGTATGAGTTCTCTTGACCTACACACGGAGTGTTGCAAACAAACGCAATTCCTTAGCTTCTGCTATATATACGACTAGCGTCGATATAGGCGTAATACCAAAAAATTGGCTGCACTGTCATGTACAAAACATCCAAAAATTTCAAACCGCTCACAACTTCTCAATTTATCGCTGCTACCGCAATAGCCGCCAAGGCGGCGGTGTCCTTTTGGCCATTTCGAAAGACTGCAAATCCCATTGTATTCATATACCAAGTAACTTAGAAATTTTATGAGCCATCATTGAACTGAAGTATCAGAAAATAATCGTAAGAGTTTGCTATTGGCCCCCTGGTCATACTCCCGACTTCATAAGCGACCTTCGTGACGTAACACTGTGAGGTGACGCACTCCATTCGGCGGAATCGGGGGCACGTGACTGTGAAGGGATTGCCCTCATCTTGCCGTGCCAAAAAAAAAAAAAGAAGCGGCAAGTCACATGAGTGGAGGACGTGGACCAATGAGAGGCGGCCACAACCGAAGAGCTAGGGAGGCCAGAGGAGGGCAGAGCCGAATGCTTGGGGGTATAAGAGGAGAGTTTAAGGAGAGCCGTGTGAACGCGAGAGGTCGAGAGCGCGCCGGGGTTCCGGAGCCCGAGCTATCGAGAGATCTACCTGACGCCCTGCCTTCCTCCAGTCCCTGTCCGGCCGTCCAGAGTCCCGTCCCGCGGCAGGCGCATGAAGCCACCGCGTGCCCTGTTCATGGCCTGCTGTTTCCTGAGCGTCGACACCGGCCTGCTGCCATCCGCCTGCTGTTGCTTGGTTCGTGGTGTCGAGCACTACAGTACACATAAGAGCTACGACGCGTTGACTTCGGCGAGGACACGGTACGCCAGACACAGCCATCGGCTCCCCGTCCCGCCCCACAGCGGTCAGTATCGCATCACATTGCCGCACCGTGCACCGACCCCCTGAAAACTCCGCTCCGTCATGGTGAACTTTTCTACTAATTATTCTATGGTCCTTTAGATAGGATATTTCGTCGTTTCTGAGCTGTTTAGCCTGTTTTACAAGTGTTTCGTTTTCGGGTAGTCCTTGGTCTGTCTCGTGCCGTGTATAAGAACACATGTTCACTCATAACCTTCCCAAGCGCCCTCATCCATTTTTTGGCACTGTGGCCAATCCCAGTCGACCCTGAATCCTTGAAAGAACGTGCAGGGGTTTACCCGCACAAACAGATGCAGTTTTTTCTCGTTATCCTGACCTTCCTTTGTTTTTATTGCGTGATTTCAACATTCCTAATACTAATTGGGCTACCGAGCCACCTACCATCCTTCCAACATCAACATTACCCACAGAATTCGTCGACCTCTTCTCTGTATTTTCCTTCTCTCAAGTATTTTATGAACCAACACGAACAACACTTTCAACCGCCAATACCCTTGACCTCGTACTAACAACCAGACGTGACGATGTTTCGAACATAACTTATGCACCAGGTTCAAGTTGTGGGGAGCGCCTTGGCCCGACACCTTCTGGCCTAGGGGGTGTCGCCCGGAGCCCCTCGCCATGGGCTCCCTTCCCTCGCCCTCCTCGCCTACCGTGCGACCCGGTTGCCGGAGAGATGGCGCGAGTGGACGGGTAGGAACGGGCGGTGGTGCTGAAGATCCGCGCGCGGCGACTCGGGACTCGGGACAGAGTGTTTTAGTGTGTGCGTGGGTATGCCCGGACGGGCGACAGCGTGGAGGATGTAAGTATAGAGTTCTTTCACGCAACCGCAGTGTGCCTCATTCCTTGGCATGCCGTAGAGAGCAGGCCCACATCTGGCGCCCAAACGTGGGGCTGATGTCAAGCCCACCCGTGGACATTTGCTCTCTGCGGCTGCCGGGAAGGGGCCCACTGCGGCTTGGGACGGCATTCCTTTGTTCCTGGAAGGAAGCGCCATTTTGGCAGTGGGAGACCAGGGCTTTGAGCCGTGTAGATACATGTTTGCAAATTAGTTTTGAGGCCAGTGTTTCAGTTTGCTTAGGTTTTACGATGGCTGTAGATGCCTGAAGTTTTTCTTGCGTTCTTTTTCTCTGTTGTTTGGTTAACGGCCTGAGTGGTTACATTGCGAGTGTATTTAGCGTTTGTAGGGATATTAGTCGCTTGTGTATTTTGACGTGGCCCTACTGTGGTTTTTTTGTATTTTAATGTGGCTGTAGTTCAGCCCCGTTGGTCGAATGTATTGTCTTGACGTTCGTTTTTTGCTTCCATTATAGATTTGTGTGTGGAGTGTGTTTGTCGCGTTGCGTATGTAGTTAGCGCGGCTTCCTCTGTATTTCGCGTCTACAGTTTGGCGTGGTTGAGCCAGCTTTTTGTTGGGTAGTTCGCTGGAAATGGCTCCTACCACAAGGAGAGAGACGGGAGAGAAGGAGGAGCCGCAGGGCTCGGGGGGAGACTCAGCGGCCGCTGCGCAGGAGGCTGCTGGTCAGTTGCCACCCGCAGATCTCGCCTCAATGATGAGGCAGATGACCGGGATGTTCGCGGAGATGACCCGAATGCTCGGTTCGGCGCTAGCTGCTCCCACCGCGGGTCCTGTAGTGCCGGTCTCGAAGCTGCGTTTGAATATCGAGGTTCCCTCCTATTCCGGCTACGGAGACGTGAAATCCGTTTGCGAATACCTGCAGCAACTGGATTCGTATCAGACTGCGGTAGGCGCATCGGATGATGACGTGTTGAGGCAGGTCCTGCCCGTGGCACTGGTAGGAAGCGCTGCGCGTTGGAGGCGCTGCCAACCGGCTTTCGAGTCGATGGCAGATTTTAAGGAGCGCTTCCGCGCTGAATTCCTGCCACCCGATTACGAACACCGTATGAGGGACGAGCTTGCCCTTCGCACACAGCACCCTGAGGAGAGTCTCCTCGAGTACGTGCGGGCAATGTAGGAGCTGTACGAACGGGCCGACCCCGAGGCAGCCGATGCGGTCAAGGTAGCGCGCGTGTGCAGGCAATGCCACCCGCGTTTCAGACCGTACCTGCGAGGCCGGAGTTTTCGCAACTTGGAGGCCCTCGCACAAGAAGCCCGGGTAATTCAGGCGGATTTACTCGCCGAGCTTCACTACAGGTTGCCGCCGAGACCTGAGGAATCGCTCGAACCGGGTTGCGCCTGGTCGGGAGGGGGAGCGGATAACGGCCCCACAAACTCCTCGGTCGGAAGCAACGCAGGCGACGGAAGAGGGAGGCAGGACGAAGCAGCCCGCTTGTGCTGGTTTTGTCGCAAGCCTGGCCACTTTTCCCGTCAATGCCCCGAGAAAATAGGGAGTTTTAGAATAGGGGCCCCAACGCTCTGGGGCCCCCAAGCCGTCCTTGGGGTTTTGGGTTTGCGTTTAGCGCGCACGCTATTTTGCTGAAATAGCGGGCGCCCCAAAGCTGGAGTCTGCGTTCTTGCGTCGCTCTCGCAGCCAGCGAGACTGCGCGTGACCATGGCTGAAGCGAAACCTGCGGCTCGTCACCCGATCAACTACGACGATCGCTGTGCTGAATTTGTTGATTCCGCGCGTCGTTCGCTAGATATGGATAAAGCAGGTAATCGTGAAGCGTTTTCTGCCTCCACAAACAGTCCGCGCACACGCCGGCCGCGCCTGCCAGCTCGGCACGCTCAGCGGCTCGAACCGGCGCAGACCACGGTAGCAACCGCTTGTCGCTGCTCTTCCGAATCAATCTGATCGCTAAAAAGAAACTCCACATGCGAGAAAGTAAGTGTTAGTGTGATGAAAAATTGTGCTAGGGCTTGTTCTCAGGGCTTATTTTAAAAGCGGCGATCAAATATCTGCCGCGATGCTAAGCCTACGCTGAGCGGCCGCGGACGTTCGGCGATCCGACCGATCGCCGCGGCGCGCGGTGCGCGGAGCGGCTGAGAGATGGCGCTACCTGCGCGGAAGCATCGAAACAGGCAATGCAGATGTCTTGGTCACCGATCTCTGAAACGGCAGTTATAGCTGAAATACACTTCCACATGCGAGAAAGGGGATGATAGTGTGGTGAAAAGTTGTGTTATGGATTGTCATTCGCAGTTGCACAGATAGCGGCGATCAAATTTCCGCCACGACGCTAAGCCTAAAGTTTCCATCACCCGAGCCGAGCTGAGCAACGCAAGCCGGTTGCGGGCTGTCGGGGGCGCCCCTCTTCTAAAACTCTCCGCGCGCGAGCGCCTTGCGTTTGGGTTCCCCTAACTTCTTGGGGGCCCCCAACGCCGGCTTCCCCTATTCTAAAACTCCCTAATGCGTAGCACGCAGGGAAACTCGGAACGCCGGCGACGGTGAAGGACGGTAGCTTGTCGTCGCCGGCGGGAAGCGAGAAGGGGGGGCCAGGCAGAGGGGGTGCGAGGGAGCCCCCAGAGCACCCCGGCGCTGGCGCCGATGGGCAACTGGCCCCCTCCGCATGTAGGGCACACGGGGACCCATCCTCGGTGGCCCCGTTCATGCGAGTGCAATTAGTCGATCAAGAACTTTTTGCACTGGTCGACACGGGCTCGACGGTTTCTCTCATCGGGGACGAAATCTTCGAAGCCTGCCGGAAAAGAAGAATCCGGATAAGGCCCGCCGAGACACCCTTGAGCTTAGCAGCGGGTTCGGCAAAAGCAGAGGGAGCTGTGAGACTCACGCTCGCTTTTGATGGCAGAAAGCGCAGACAGCGTTTTGTTTGCTTGCCTGGTTTGTCTGTTCCAGTCATACTGGGCAGAGATTTCCTCTCGAGGGAGGGTGTTGTGCTCGACATGGGGAGGAACGGCTATCGGTACGGGCCGCAACCCCCTTTCTTTCCTTTCGCGAACGCGCCGATGCACGGTTTGCAACCGCACGGGGCATATAAACTCTACTGTGCTGCGGAAGGCCAGGGAGAGGCGTTAGGAAAGATGAGCACTGATGTAGAAGCGATCGTCGAATCTTTTTCAGGATCCGATGATCAGCGCCGAATGTTGGCGGAAAGTTTGCTCCCCTTATCGGAAGGGGGTGGCGGAAGCGCACGCGCCGAGTGCAGTGGTTTCATGGGCGGTGCGGGCCACCCCGAGAGGGGGAGGAAAGGGTCGGACGGAGGAGTCGAGGCCGGCCGCAAAGGGAAAGAGGAGCGGCTTCTCGCAGCTGCGATTTCTCGCCCCCCGAGAACAGAGGCAGAAAGGAATCTGTCGTGGGGGGGGGAAGTGAGTAAGGAAGAGCTCATTGAGGCCCAGAAAGCAGACGGTCTGTGCCAGCGGGTGCTGAAAAGGCTAGCGGGAGGCGTAGCTTGCACCGGTAACGCTGAGGGGTTTGACGCGTATCTGCTGGGCGACGATGGCTTATTACTTCGCTACTTTCCCCAACTGGACGACGAAGAGGCGGTTTCATCCCCCTTTCGAGTCGTGGTCCCGAGGAAGTTTCGGAAACGGTTCATGCGGTACTTTCATGACTCAGCGCTGGCAGGACATGGCAGCGGCAGTAAGACTTACGACAAGTTATGCCGTGTCGCGACCTGGCCAGGCATGAGGAGAGACGTGCTGAACTATTCCCGCGCTTGCCCTCTTTGCCAGGTAGCGAAGCCGCGCGCTGGGAAGCCTGTGGGTTTCATGAAGCCGGTGGAAAGCAGCTACCCGTGGCAGATTGTAGCGTGTGACGTAATGGGACCCCTCCCAAGATCCGCGCGAGGAAACCAGTTCATCCTGGTTGTAACGGACCACTTTTCTAAGTGGGTGGAGCTGTTTCCCCTTAGAAAGCTAGCGTCGGAGCGGATCGTAGAGAAGCTGTTGGAGAAATTCACTCGTTTTGGCTTCCCCTCCGACCTGATCACTGACAATGCTTCGTATTTCACAAGCAAAGTGTTTTCAGACTGTTGTCAAGCGCTGCACATTCGGCACAAGAAAACGAGTCCTTATCATTCTCAGAGCAACATCACTGAGAGGGTGAACAGGAACCTGAAGTGCATGCTGGTTGCGACAACCAAGGAGCATAAGGACTGGGACGCGCGTTTGCCTGAGCTGGCTTTCGCGACTAGGACTACCGTAAATAGGTCAACGGGTTTGACACCAGGTTACCTAAACTTCGGTAGAGAGATCGCTTTTCCAATGAAAAATGCACTGTTGTACGCGGTGGCGGGTAACGCCCCTTCTCTGTCGCAGTACGCGGCTAGGCTCCGGGAACGCCTTTTGACAGCGCAACGCACGGCTCGGGAGAATCTCGACGTGGCGCGCATGGAGCAAGCCGAGCAGTATAACAAAGGCCGTCGTCACCTTGTCTACAGCATCGGTGACAAAGGGCTAAGGAGAACACACCCACTCAGCAACGCTGCACGCGGTTTCACTGCAGCGCTCGCACACAAATGGCAAGGGCCATACAGAAGGACGGCGCAGACGACTCTGCTCACGTATGAGATGCAGTCGCTTGAAAGCGACGAGCTGGTGGGTCCTGTGCACGTTAGCGATCTCAAGGCCTATCATGTTCGCACTGGCGATGACGAACAGGTGGTAGCGGAACCAGAAGGTGGGAGTCCCGCTTCTAATGACAGAACGGCCGGCGATAGGGTTCGCACCCATCGTTACGACCTGAGGGTGCGGTAGTGTCTACCCCCCACGGGTCCGGGTCTCACGTGGTTCTACCACGGAGCAACCCGCAGCGAAGTCACCGCTTCAAGCTTCATCGCGCCACCTGTGCGGTGGTGCGAGGCGTGGTTTTGTGCCTGGCCGTTACGATGCCAGCCTGGGCCTGCCGACGGCGGGCCCTCCCGGTGCGACCCGGGAGCTTCGCGCCACCGGCCTGGTGGTGCGGTGCGAAACGTTCGTGCCTGGGCGTTGCGAGTCTGGCCTGGGCCTGCCGACCGCGGGCCCTCCCGGTGCGACCCGGGAGCTTCGCGCCACCGGCCTGGTGGTGCGGGGCGATACGTTCCTGCCTGGGCGTTGGGAGTCCGGCCCGGGCCTGCCGAGCAGAGGGCATTCCTGGTGCGACCCAGGAGCTGTTGCCACGGTCCGGGTGGTCCTGCCGCCCTTCGGAGATGCGAGGCGGCTGCGGTTCGCCTCCTGGTCGACGGCGGAGTCTCCGGTTCCGGAGCCGAGCAGCGGAGATCGGGACGCCGGAGCGCTGTTGAGAGGAGCCTGGCCGTTCGGTGGAATCCTGCGCTGGGCAGCCGAGAATGCGCTCCCGCGGACGCCTACATGGTGGCGATGGCGACAGAGCGGCATGCTGCCACACTTCGGCGGGTGCCAGCCCACCCACAGCCGCACAGGGCGGCCCCAGGCGCCGACCAGCGGTTCCTCGTGCACTAGAACCCCGAGGGCGATCGTCAATGATGGACCCGTATCCCGTGTTTGAGGGGGGGGAGCAGATATGGGCCTGCTCTCTACGGCATGCCAAGGAATGAGGCACACTGCGGTTGCGTGAAAGAACTCTTTACTTACATCCTCCACGCTGTCGCCCGTCCGGGCATACCCACGCACACACCAAAACACTCTGTCCCGAGTCCCGAGTCCCCGCGCGCGGTTCTTCAGCACCGCGGTTCTTCAGCACGGGTAGGAACGGGGGGATCCTACCCGTCCACTCGCGACATCTCTCCGGCGACCGGGTCGCACGGTAGGCGAGGAGGGCGAGGGAAGGGAGCCCATGGCGAGGGAAGGGAGCCCATGGCGAGGGGCTCCGGGCGACACCCCCTAGGCCAGAAGGTGTCGGGCCAAGGCGCTCCCCACAAAGTGATCATTCATTGTTATCGTTGAACATTCTCCCGCATCCGAAAAAGGTCAAGAGCACCAAAATATTTCGCGATTATATTATAGCAATTTTTGACTGCATTACCATTAACTCTGCAATTTTCTTCAGACTTTTCCTGAGGGTTTTGACAAGCGAACTGCGCAAACTTATTGGAATCGGTTTATACTTAAGCTCGATGGATTGACCAACAAATAAATTCCAGTCCGCTCTATCACTACACATTTACACGCCTCATGGTTTAATAATCACCTTAAACGAATCTCTGACCAAAATAACCGTCTATACAGATTTTCAAAGCATTCCAACAACGCTGCCCGATCGAATGTCTATGAATTAGCGTCTACTGAGTACTTCAAAGCGATTCAACATTCTAAAGACACATTTATCTATACCACTCTCCCATTCATGCTATCTAACGATCCTGAAAGGTTTTGGTTTTTCGCAAACCCAGAGAGTGAAAATACGATAACCCTTACCGATAGGTCTGGAGACGCTGTAGCTGCCGAGCAGTGCGCTTTATATCTCAACAATTCTACCACACGCAATTTCTGTCGCACTATTAATGTTCCTGTGCCACCTAAGCAATGCTATAACTACCCAATCATGTTCCCAATAATGATGGATTCTGTTGGTGTAGAAAAAATGATTAAGTCTCTAAAACATTCACCCTCCCCAGGTTGCGACCTGATTACCACCAAGTTCCTCAAAGGTAACTGTTCCTACTCATCCCTTATTCTCACTAAAATGTTTCAACAGTAGCTTCACGAAGGCATGTTACCAATCGAATGGAAGGTTGGCAAAATTGTACCATTTCACAAGTCCGGTGATAATCATTCCCCATTAAACGATACACCCATCTCGCTTACTAGAATTCTGCGGAAAATATTTGAGCACATTTTGTTTTCTAACCTTGCAAGCTTCCTGGAGACGAGCTCATTTTTTCTGCGTCAGGAACACAGCTGTAGGAAAACATTCTCGTGCCAAACACAATTTCTAGCATTCACACAAAAATAAACGTCATTCTTGATCAATCTAGCTCTTCCAATTGCATATTTATGAATTTTTCAAAGCTTTCCAATAAGTCGTTCACAAATTACTTAGTCACAAATATAAAATTAAAATATTATAGATCCCAGGCTTCTAACATGGCTCGAGATCTTTCTGACAAATCCCTCTCAATTTGTTTGAGCTAACAATGTAAGCTCTGAGCCAAGTGCAGTTTACTCCGGCGTACCACAAGGCTCAGTACTAGGTTGACTGCTCTTCCTTATATACATTATTGATTGAGCTACCTGCAGTACCTCTAATATTCATTTGTTCGCGGATGACTGCGTAATCTTCCGAGAGATAACTTGTGATGGCGATATAACCTGTCTTCAACTAGAAGTTAACTCCATTTCTCTTTGGTGTAAAGCATGGCTTATGGAATTGAATAATAAAAAATGTAAATATTCAGAGTTTTGAGAGCAAACCATCAATGTCCAACCTATTATGTTGATAACACACCTATTGAATCCGTGGCAAACTATAAATACCTCGGGGTGCATATCCCAACCGATCTGACCTGAACTGTTCACTGTAATTACGTAATAAAAACTGCTAACCGAATATTAGGTTATCTCCGCCGCAACTTTTCAAAGACCCCTTCTTCCTTGAAACTTCAACTTTAGGCTACACTAATACGATCTAAACTTGAATATGCCGCTAAAGTATGGGATCCTAGCCGTGCTAACCTGAAACACCCTCTTGAAATGGTAAAGAACAACTGAACTCGATGCATACTTCGTAATTAAAACCGGACAGCAAGTGTAACCTCCACGAAATCCACCCTTCACTTGCCTTCACTTTGATCCCGTCGTAAAAGGTTTCGTCTCCACTTGTTTCATAAGCTGTTTCATCACCCATCACGGCGGGATGGTCTTATCTTGCCTTCTAGATATATTTCATTTCGCCTGGAATATTCCCATAAGGCCGGGTTGGCTTTTTGCAGGACTCACGCTTTCTCTCAATCTTTGATACCACGCACCTCTCAGGACTGGAACCGCCTTCTCGCATCAGCAACAATCATTGGAAATCACCTTCATTTCAAAAATGCGTTAGTTGATTATATGTAATACAGGTCATCAAAGTATTTTACTGCCTTATGTTGTGTCGTTCCTGCACAGTATTTATTTTATTGTCGTTTTTTCTTTCTTGATGCAATTTTCCTTTCATAATTTCCCCTCTTGTGGTTGCTATAAAGCCTGTTATCTAAAATTGTACAGTTAGAAACTTCTGCTCGAATTACGACTCACAGCTGCATGTTGTAAAACTTTTGTGTTTTGTTTTGTAATGACTCCCCTCTGTAATGCCTTCTGCCCTTCAGGGTATGGCAAAAAAATAAATAAACTCTAAGGCAAACGCCATCTCGTGGCGCTGTGAAAAACTAACGTTAGAGCAAGGCCAACGAATCAGCGGTAAACGTTATTGTCCCTCTGCAGTGTTTGTATATATGCTCTAAGAACACAACTTTGGTGTCCGGTATTATTTGATATTTAAATGCTTTCACAACAGGTATTGCCAATACTGGGACCAATGCTTTTTATGCAGATAAATTTTAGGAAATTCTCTTAAGTAATCTGAAAAAATAGGCTATCAGAGTTGATTTATTGCTGGGTTCGACTTGTCAACGCAACGCAGGGGATGAAGCATGCCGTAGTGTAGGGCTGCGGATTAAGTGTCACCACCTAAGGACCTTTATTGCTCTGCGAAATCTCGTACACACGGGCGTTTTAACTTTTTGCCTCCATCAGAAAACCGGCCACCGCGGCAGGGAATCGCACCCGCCTCCTCGTGCTCAGCATCAAAACGCCGTAGCCACTGAGCCACCGCGGCGGGTCAAGCATTCTCAGTTAATTTTTTCTTCTTGCGCGAACTCTACAGGGGCCGTGGGGGGCACTATAAAACAGGTTCCAAGGCTTTTCGGGAAAAAATTAACAAGTACTTGTTAATTACTTTTTTATTATTCGTGTTGGGTGTTCGACCGTAGTGACGAAACTTAAGTGGATCATGACTCTATTCGCTTTCGATTGTTATACTATCGAAAATGCAAGTCCGTGAAGAGCTACAGCGCTCCCAACCACAGCTCTCGAGATGCGCGCAACGCGCTCCGTGCAGCGGCTGAGAGCCGCAAAGCCACTCCCAGGGCTGAAGTCGCTCGGAGCTTTGCGATTCACACGCATACCACTCTTGCACGGTGTGCCCTCAACAGAGGCAAATAGAGTCGTGTTCGTTATCCTCTGGAACCTGCTCACCCGCCCAAATGTGAGTTGTAATCAGGAGTGCCGAGAGTAGCCGCCTCTTGCGATCCCGCGAGTGCACTCAACGATGCAAAAACGTTCTTCTTTCTGTTACTACCGAGGTGGCTTTTCTAAAGTTTTTTGTGGGCTTAGCAAACATAAATATTGGTACCGATGTCGCAAATCGCGGTCATACATAGTGGCGCAATAATAAAACTTTTCTACTTCTTGAGTAAAGCTTAGTAGTTCACAGCGACTACTCAAAAGGTTGGCCTTGCATACCAATACTATACAACCGCGCACGATCATTCAGTGAACGTACAGAACGCAGAATCATACCCTAAAGGATGGAATGGGCTCACCGCATCCGTTCCACGGCAAAAGAAAATCCACATCAAGAACAGGCACAGTAGAAGACAATAAATGTGGTGTCGCTTCATCGTGTTAGTACCACACTCAACGCCCAACGCTGAGTGGAAGTTTCGATGCAACGTACGCAACCACTTCCTACAGAATGCAGTCTGTGTAGCGCTTGCTTTTCGTATTTCTATCAAAAAGTAAGGCCCACCAATACAGCCGCAAAATATTCTACACCACTGCATTTTTACGCACCATTGTCATTGGTGCTTGTGTTCTCGTAGCCAGCGAGGGAACCCTACTGTCCAGTAGTGCGCGTTACGTAAGTTGACTCCTGCATCTATGTGGATCTGCGGTTCGTCGGACTAAATCACACTATTCAGGAACTTTTCATCTTGGATGCACTCGATGAGACGCCAGTCACAGAAGGCTTGCATCCGCTGGAAGTCGCTGTCCATGAGCCCCTATTGTAGAGATGGACGAGACGGGTAAAACTGATGTTTCTACAACACTCCAAACTGAGTCGACATTGCCGTGACCTAAAACACTGATTTCTCAACGCTCGGCGGTGGCTTCCAGGTGACATAGGCTAAGACGCCGGACTCAAAGCCGTCGCTAAGAATACGGGCACTTCATCTTCTTTGACGGTGTACCGCTTCGGTGGTGCGATAGTAGTTCAACACCGTATGTAACGTAGGAAGGAATAGCACGCTATGAGCGCAGTGTCCTGCAGCGTTCAGACGTGCAGTTAAAGTGTGGTTTACATTCGCGTTCTCGTGCAATAACCATCTCTACTCCTTGTCCTCATACAATGGTCTTACGCCATTGCAGCCATGTCGCGTTGCTGAAAGGATAAACAGGCGATCCTGATTGCCTCCGAGTACATTTGATAGTTCAGGTTTCGAGATTACAGTGTTCTCAGTGCTATTATTGTTATGCTCTGGTGTAATCTTCGAAGGATTCGGGGCCACCGCACGCAGAGGGTGGCCACGATGCATCACTTTCTGCTCGATCAGAAGATTAAGCGCAGCGTTTGCGTGCCGTGTAGCACTATGAACGACTTTACCAGTTGGCTATGTATTTGCGGTGCTTTGGAGTATCAAGGCTCCACTTGCGCGCTTCGGGAAGACAAAAGTAATGAGCCCATAGATCTAGAGGCTCTTACATTTTCGTAAACCTAATGATGGGTATTGGTTTGACTGATGCTTCTCTACGATTTTCACTTTTGAAATATGCGCGTATCGGCAAAAATTACAAGGCTAAACTAAATTTATTAAATCATTCTCGTTAATATTCGCACGAATGGCACCTGAAACCCGTTTTATAGAGCCCGCCTCGTGCGCGGATCACTTGGCGCACAGAAAATAATTTTATCTACAAAATCTTGTTTTTTATTCTTAGTCTTTCTCGAAATATTCTGTTTATTTTAGAAGCCCCATACAAAGGTTCGTATTAGGCACGATGACAATACGCTTACCGTCAAGTGTGATGATCAATGCTCGAGAATTTTTCCTGACACCGCTACAGCAAAGGTGCAGCTGGTGCTGCCCTCCTGCGGAAAACACTCGCCCTTCAAGTTTTGTTCATTCGCAATCGTCCAGTCTTGTTTCAGAAAAATAATACAGACACGAGATCAGCGAGCAGGTAAACACACGCCTAGTGCTCCTGCAGCAAAATCGGTGAGAAAGTAAACAGCTTTCACACAACTTTTCTGCTAATTTTTATCGCACTTTCACATAAACGTTCTTCACGAAAAAAACGCTGCGAGTGAATTCTTACACGAAGGTAACGCGAACATCACCAGAAATAAAACTAACGCAAAGTCGCAAAGACCTTTTGCCTTATTACGTCAGAGTTGGCTCGGTATACAGTACATTCAGAAGGAAATCTGATACATTCCTACCTAATTTGTCATCACATAAATCTAATTAGGAAATGACAGATTGCAACAATAAAGCTAATATGATGGCTCGATCCACAACTGATATCTTCCTATGGTCAACAAGAATCCCGCAACTCCCCAGCAGCAAGAAAGGTTAATCATTTAGGCCAGGCTCTTGGTGGGCAACCTGAGAAAAAATTCATGACAAATGACAAAAATTGTGTATTGCTGGCACGCTTTCGCAGTCTTTGTATATGCAGGATTTTACACACTGCAAATACCGTAAATATTTTTAACTGCGTAGTAATATTATGCTGAGCTCCTTCTTTGCTGCCAAACCTTCTTTGTGACGGTTGTTGATTGAGGCAACGTAACAAAGCCCTCTTATTTTGTGATAATACGTTTTTATTTAAACTAGCTTCCGTCAGTAATGTGCATATCTCGCTGAAATGAAAATAGCGCTCTTCCGAGTTAAAAATATATTTCCATGCTACCGCAAGAGAATAAAAGTACTCCCCATGTGTTTTTTTGGCATCCACTGTAAGCGAATGGCTGATTTGAGATTTATTTCGACCTAAAGAAGCCTATAAAAAAGGTACCGTGAAACACTTGAATCCAGTGGAGAATCAGGCATTGTGAATCGTTTTTATTATTGTTAATTTAAAAGCCCCCGGACAATGATGATTTTTAATAATTAGGTGAGAGCCAAATGTCATTTTGCTTATTGTACAAAGTAAGAAGTAACCGTTTCCTCAATTATATGAACTGTTTTTGCGTGATCAAAATTTTTAAGGACATTCAGCTCTCAGCCGTCCAGCAGGTCCTAACTGCTCTCGAACGGCAGCACCGGAGAGAAAGCTGCGGGCCGACGCCCTCCCTTCGGGGACAAGGGTGTCTACCCCCGCAGTGAGTAACGAAAGTGTTGCTTAGTAGAATGCCACCATGATCGACGAGTGGCTACGTCCGGGCGTAGTGGAGACACTACGCCTGTTGCCGGCGATCATTAAAGTCTCTTTCACTTCACTTATGTGAATGTTCATGAAAAGAAGTTCGCAACCTTTAGAAAGCACGCCCAACAAAAGCCGCTCTATTTTCTTCGCTGACACTTGATAGTGAAGATCACTTTTTCGGATGTCTTTATGACATCCGTGATTTTGTCGGAGTTTATTGAGGAAAAAAGTTCCATCTATAAAAATTTACACCATCTTCCCGCGAGCGGAACTATGGGGTAGATGCGACGCATCGGGGGTTGCCGTTGCGTTATTCAAATCATCGGACGATGTCATCGCAGCGCCGGTGGCGGGACGACTGAGTGGAGCGGCACACTTACCGGGTTTATGTGCAGTGGAATGAGAGAGAGCAGCGCATAGCGGCGCATGCGCTTGTGTTAACCGAGCGCAAGCGCGAGCGCAAGCTGCGCGCTAAGGCACAGCTGGCACGGCGACCGGAGAGAGCTGACCGCGCTGACGCACAGATGGCGCTGCGGTGAGAGCGGCGGAGCGCACACCTGCCGCGCCCAGGATGCGGACTACGCCGCGACAACGACGCGGGACAGGGCGACTTACAGAGATGCGTCGCATCTAAAACAATCTTCACCAGAAAACCTTGCGCCGTTCTTGAATACTTTACTTCATCGAACCCACTCATTCAGCCACCGCGGTGGCTCAGCGGCTAAGGCGTTTTGCGGCAGAGCCGGAGGGTGTGGGTTTGATTCCGGGGCGCACCGGCCGCTTTTCTGATGCAGTCGAAAAGCGAAAACGCCCGTCGGTACGAGATCTGGGTCCCCGTAAAGATACCGAGGTGGTCAAAATTAATCCGGAGCCCTCCGCTTCCGCACGCCTCAACGACGGCGCGGTGCCGGTACGTTAAACCCTACAATCAATCAATCAACCAATCAACCCACTTCTTCGAAACTGTCGTTTATAGCTGTTTTTGCGATTGCTAGAAACAACCGTTCTTTTTAACGAGTGTGAAACAGTACAAGAAATATCGACTCCAAAAAAACGTTTTAGTTCCCAAGCCTTCTATTTGTTATAAATTTAGAAAATTTCTTATCGCGATAAAATCACCCATAATAAAATGGAACTGAGTAAAAACTTAGCATTCTGAAGGTGGTGCTATCACAGATGCGTCACAGCCTTCCAAGACGTCCAATTGATATCATTGATTCACATTTAAAAATCTCTGCTTGTAAATAAGCAATACTATTGGTTAGGTGGTCATGCAGTTTTTATAAAGTTCAAGGCCCTCACGGCAATTCAGGAAGTACTTTCTTACGTACATAGCTGGTTCTAAGTGCTTATTTTGAAAACTTGTTTAATGAAGATATTGCAAGGAAAATCTATATGCCATCGGCCCTTCGACCCAAATATATAAAAAAACTAATCAGGCCAGACTTCCGTCTCTATGTCCCTTTCTATGGGCTTTTCAGTGGAACGACGAAAGCTATAAACATATTGGGGTGTAAACAGTGATCCGAAGGAACAACCGGTACTTTTCGTAGAAAACTGGGCTTTAAATGCAAATTTTCTAAACAACCAGAGCACTTCATCACCATACATTTAGCATAACGGCAACGTCAAGCTTTTATGGGCTGTCTTTTGATGTTCACAGCCAGAAACAGACTGCACTACATTGCATGAAATATCGCACTTATGGATATTTTATGCATGCATGTACGACTTAGAATCTTCTTACCTTGTTCGTCGCCTTCTTGAAGCACCCATCTTTGAATACAGAACAAAACAAAATTCCTTCATCACAATGAAGTTTATGTCGGCCCTAAGCATAAAGTTGGGATGTTCGGAAAAATGGTTACTTTTACAAGTAGCGTGTCATCAGCAAGAAAACACTGGCGCAGGCCTGATTCCGAGCCAATCACTTTCTTTTGGTTACTGCGGTAAAAGGCTGACCTTATAAAGCGCCAGGGTAACGAATGCCTCCATAATAATCAGGAAGTTCCTGCGTCTGCAAGAAGTGCCTTGTTGCCATACAAAACTCATTATACGGTTACGTGATGTTATCGAGCCTCCTACCCAAAATATAAAAGAACAACAATATAAAATATTTACTCAGAATTACAAAAAAAGACAACGTGAAATACTGCAAAATACTTTCCTCACATAAATGCACAGTATTTGGACTACTTACTAATAAACTAAACACACCAGTCGAAGTACTCGTTGGAAACAGGTCCTGAACCACAAAAAAGTCTTTGATACCAAGAAAACACCTCATGTGGCGAGAACACTGTTCTGACAAAACGATGGTTTTGAATCCAGGAGCACTAGTGTCGACCTATTTTTAAGTTAAGTGACCACCTTTAAACAGGTGTTTCTTTGAAAGCAATGCCTTTTTTTATTCTTACATTTTAAGAATCACCATACCTTCTTAAATATTCTGCAGAAAGAATCACGTTTTATCTTGGTTAGTTCAACAGTTATAGCCAATTTACTCACAGAGTGTGGATGGTTCTAAACCGAAAGTAAAGCGTTGGAGAAACCTATACTAATAATGCAACAAATATCAGCAGCGTACAATAAATCTTTTCTGCTAACTTTGAAAGGGAAATAATGAAAGGCAAATTTTCGCTTCTATTTTGTCTAAACATTGATTTAAATTTCTGTAATGGGGATGCGTGTCCCCACAAGCGTCTTCATTGTTTACTTCGCGCTGTTTATGGTCCTGCGTTTAATGCTAGCCGGCACGTCCTTTTTAACGGTGTTAGTCTGGGCAAAAAAGTAATAACAAAGGCTGAAGATTTATAAAAAGGCGTAGCCAAGTCTGTGATAAGAGTCGACAAAAGAGAAAGTTCTGGGACAATCAGTACGCAGTGAATGCTTCTATGGAAGACCCTGTGGACCTGAATGTATCGGTTATGGCGGCAATGCTTGGGAACTTTCAGAACTATTCTGAAATGTCACTGCGAGATCCTTTACGGCAAGGTACCTTACTGCCAGTTAGGTTCGCCGTGGCGGCTAGTAAAAGGGCCGATACTGGCAAAGGTCCATTGCAATTGAGAAACGAAATTATCCACTTCCCCTGAACCGGAGGTCGAGATAGGATTTACACTTCCTCTCTCTCCTCGAGACCGCTTTCCTGAGAGAATGAGGAGAGGAGTGTCTCTGTGTCCACATGTCTACCGTTCACAAGTTTCGCCGTGTACATCTTTGTGAAGTCTCACGGAGGGCAGATAACAGCAACCCAAAAGTTATTGGAAACGTGTGTGTCTCCCTTTCTTATATTCGAGAGGAGGCTCACCTTTGTCGTGCCTTCATCCGAAATGGAATGCAGAAACGCCCAGCATCATTCGTACTGCGGTACCGCTAAGCTCTGGGATTCAAGTGAATTCTTGTGAGAATGAAATCCCAGCTGGGGTGGCTGCTTTTCAGATGAAGGCCGAAAGATAAACGCCAGTGAGTTGAGATTTCGGCGCAGCAAAGCGTCGCCGGGGACACGCATCTTTACTGCCCCGCCCCCTCTCCCCCGACAGAACAAGCTTGCTACTCACACCCTCCGGTGGCATCGCGTTAGTTCTTCACGCCGAACACATTATCGGATAATTCCCCACGCATTTTTGAAAGCCATAATTATCGTTGCCTTCCCCCGTTATACTGATAATGGAGAGGAGTTTGAATAGGCAGCGGCAGTTTAGTGGCAGTCGTCTTCCAGTTTTCGACGTCCACTAAAGACCCTGGAGAGGCACGAGTAGCACCCCCGCCCCCTCTACCGAGGCGGCTGGTACCCGGGGGCTGAGGCCCCCCCCCCAAGCGACGCCACTGGCCGAACAGTATTTTTTTCAGGGCCGCTATATTAAAATGCCGAGCCATGTCGTACTATACCTTTTCCAGTTGCTTCGGGAAAGAAAACAACGTGGGCATGGCGTCAGGCTGTAGTCGAGTTCGTGTGCCCGTTCTCTGGTCTGCTTGTGCAGTTGACGGCGCAACAAGCAGGCATTTTGGCGGAATGCCCGCGAAACCAGCCCGTAAGTAGCATGCGCTATGCTGGAAAGGCGGCCAGTTGCCCGACTTCCGGGACGAGCGCTCGAACTTCCGGCGGCCGCGCCCTGCTCCGAGATCGCCTATGCATCTGGTTGGTACCACTGATCTCCCCTAGAGTTGCTGGATGGCGCTCGAACTTCCGGCGGCCGCGCGCCGGAGAGCTCGAAGCGCCATCCAGCAACTCTAGTCGAGATCAGTGGACCAACCATATGCATAGACATGAGTAAATGGAGCTTTCAATAGCTCCCCGGTACCACACGAAGTACAACCGGTTATACCCAATTGCAACAGTACAAAAATAGGGCCAACCGGCAAAGAGAATTTTGTCCACCCGAAGGTGGAGAGAAATTAACGGGAAAGACTTTCTTACGACCCACCGCCAGGGGGCCGAGCCCGGGGGGACCCCTCCTGTCCCCCCTAGGAAAAAAGCCGGATAGGGTGGGTTGCTGGGAACGGGAACTTGGACATCGGGATGGGTTATGGGAAAAAGGGTGGGAATGAGGGAAGCAATTTTGCTCCAATCTTTTTGTCTGACTCTCTTCCAAGACTGATTGCTCAGCGAGGGCATCAGACAGTGCCATTTTCCAAATGTGCGGTCCCTGCCACGGGTTACCGCTCACCCATAAGGTCCGATAACTGGGCCCCAACTGTCGGAGACAGGAAGTACCCTATTTAGTGGCGACGGCCAGGTCCCCCCCCCCCGACCCCCAGCTCTGCGGCCGATGCGTACTAACGTCCTCGATCAACTGTCCCGCACAAGGTACTCATAAATCACCAGTGAAGCTTTCCACTATACACGGGTACTTGCAACACCTGCTTTTCACGGTCTCCGGACACCGGAAGTTTGTATGCGAACGTGAACTGAAACCCATGTTGGCAAGCCGACACACGTTCGCAAGGGTCCCACTGGGTCTGCGAGCCATTTTCTCATGTCCTCCTCTGTGCCTACTCTTTCGCTCAATGGAACAAGAGTCTTTTGGCATTGCCGTGGTGTAGCGGCTCTGCAGAGGAGATCGGTCCGGGCCTACTAGCCGTTACTAAGCCAGGAGAGTTTCCCCGGTCGGTGTACTAACCGCACCTTTCCTCGTTTTCCCCGTGCGGAACACCCAGTAGCTCGTGGTAGCACGTCCCGTGGCAGCCAGAGAAGATCAATCTATAGGCCCCTCACAGCAAGGTTACAAGGGGGCGCGACCCCCCCCCCCCCCCGGCCTCATACGGACTGTACAACATCTGGCCCCATGACATTTGGTTACACGGGTATGTCACTCCCCCAGACTTATAGCGATCAGGTCGCTGGCCCCGCCAAAGCTTGCGGTTACAAGGGTCGCCACTCCCCCGGCCTGCAACGGTTTGCCGAATGTAATCGGTATTCCCAATGCAACGACTGTACGCTTGCTGCACTTGCTACTTTCGCAACTGGACTCCCCGGCCTCCTCCCACGCTGGATTACAGGGGTCGCCATTTTTCCCCAGCCACAGAAAGTCATAGTTGATCGATCTCGATCCGCTTTCCTGCTTCAATCGCATCACCAAGTGCCGGGTTGACACCCGAGCGCCCGACCTCCGCGTAGGACCTGATTCCAGTTGTACCAGGAACCTCCGCAGTGGCGGCCGTTTTGCACGCTCCCAGGGCAGGGATTGTGCGGCCTCCCCGATTCCTCGAGGAGTTCTCGTGGAATTACCGTACTTCCACGCTCTGGCCCCTATGACATTAGGTTACAAGGGTTTGTCACAACCCCCGGCCTGCAGACGAGTTCGCAAGTTCAACAGAACGAGCTCGAAGCTATGGTTACAGGGGTGTGCACGCCCCCGGCTCGGTAGTGGTCTACCCACTGCTTCAGCAATGGTACGCCAACACTACGTGCGAACTGTACCGCCTGAGCGCAGTGATTACGTTGCAACATTGACCCGCTGGCTTCCTCTCACGCTGGATTACAGGGGCGCGTTACCACCCCCAGCCTTTGGCCTCCTCCCACACTGGATTACAGGGGCTCGCTACTTCCCCTAGCCAAGAGAGTCATAGTTGCTCCACAAATACCATCTTTCGGGATACAAGGGATCCTCTGAGGAACTCCCTGTGGCTCTGCACACTCGCCCCCAATACTGAAGGTTACAAGGGCTCATCAAGTTCCCTCGGTCAGCAAACGAGTTCGCATTAAAGGCCCCTTCAATGCTCCGGTTACAGAGGTTCGCTACACCCCCGACCTCATTGTGTGTAGCCATGCTTCAGCATGGCACGATAAAACGAACTGTACCGCATGTACCCCTATGACTTGGGTTACAAGGGCTCGTCACCTCCCTCGGCGAGCAGATCGGTTCGTGTTTATAGGCCCCTTACTAGCTGCGGTTACAGGAGCTCGCCACTCCCCCGGCCTCATAGCAGCGCTCACATTTCTTCAGCAACCGTGCGCCACTATAACACAAACTGTACCGCTTGGTGCAGTTGCACTTCGCAACATTGACCCCCCGGCCTCCACCACACTGGATTACAGGGGCGCGTTACCACCCCCGGCCAAAGAGAATCATAGTTGATCCACAGAAATTTGCGACCGCAAATTTTGTTCGAATTACCATTCCAAGCACCAACCTCGGTGGCCACCCAGGCTGTCCGGGCCTGCGTCCGCATCACGCATCGGTGTTCTTGGAAGGCACTTGCCCTCAGAGTGCCTGGGAGTTGCTTAAGCTCCCATGGGCGTTGAATACCCAATACAGTGGGCCTGGCACACCACTGACTCCTGCCATTGCGACGGACCAAAGCAGGACAGCCGAAACCGACCGACACAGCCCAGTCCGCCGGCAGGGGGGGCCACGAGCAGGCCGGCAGTAAGATTTCCCCCCATATGCATAGACAATCTCGGAGCAGGGCGCCAGTAGCGCGACCGTGCAGCCAGTGCGGGAAGCCGCCGGGTAAACTCACCTCTGGGATGGAGGAGCAGCGGGCCCGTATTCACGTTCGCCGCTCCCTCAGTCCAGCCGTGGTAAACGACGGCGTTTTGTGCCATGTCGCCCGTCCTCCCAGCCAGATCGCGCCACGCTCTCACTTCGAAATCAGAGCGGTCGGGAGCGCTCCGAGTGGGAGGATAACGCTCCAAAAGAACCAACCGCAGGTGGTTCAAGCGCTCGAATTCTTCCAACCGAAGGCACGGCCGCTTTTCAGTGCACTCCAGAGCGCTCGTAAACGCCCAACCCAATACGCCATAAGTGGAGGGGCCAATACATTGAGAAACAAATTTTCAACAGCTGTGCAGCGACAAATCAAGGTATTTCTACAGACTTCAACAAGGCACCACCTTCCCACGGTGGATAAATTGGTGCTGTAGCAAATGTTATGATCCACAAGAATTTCTCCTTCACTTCCAACAGCCTTCTTAAAAGTTTAATGAAGAGTTAGAGAGAAACGTCGAAAAAGATATTCTCACTCATTCTCACTCAAATGTTCTTAGAACATTTGATAATACTTGTGTGTCCAGCAAATCAAATATAAATATGTCAGTACAGCATTTTTAAAATTTTCTTCCTTTGCTCACAAAACAAGAAGGTGTTGAAGGAATATTTCGTTTCAGCCAAGTCCTAAGAAAATTTATTATTGCACTGTCAAACGTAGTAATGTTTGTCCGATAAGAAGGCTTTGACTGTTGCATAAGGGGTGAGCATTTGTTCGAAAAAGTATAAATGAGTTTTAAGACGTGTTTTTATTGCGGTAATACAGATACAGCCTGAGACTTCTATGGTGCCAAACTACGGGTAGGCTGCTCGTATGATTCTTGTTATAGCTATTCGTTGCTAACATAATTGCAACCTAATTGCAATTGCAGTGCTAACCTTATTAAAATCCAACCTAATTAAAACTCAGTTGTTAGTCAGCGCTTGTCCTGTTTTGCCCTTCTCTTTGTCGCGCCTTTTTCTGCCCTTTTAGCCACAATGTCTCCATACAAACTTGGTCGCTTTTCGGTGCTCCTAAGATACAAATAAGAAGTTGCAGCATCAGAGACAGGAAATTTCGCATATAAAGAAAAATGTTTTTTTTTCTTGGCGATACTGGTAATAATAAAAAATGCCTAATGATTGGGCTATGCACCCAATGATTTTGCGTGAAATTGAGAATTTTCGTTGAATTGGTACTCCCAAAGAGTTCCTAGTATCATACACTGGAGCTATTACTCAAAACAAGGAGGAATGTATAATTGTCAAACATTTACGATGCTGATGGCTAATCTTTCTTGCTAAAGCTTGTACTTTTGAATCCTATTTTGGCGATTCCGAGAAGTCCAAAAACAATTAATAATTTTTTCGCTGCAAACGAGGAGAAGTTTCTCGAAGGAGGACAATATTACTGTAATATAAAAAGCATGTCATAAATATTCACGACCACAGCAATCAGTTTACGCAATGTCCGAAAACAAAAGTATCGAATTTCCCTTTCATAAAAACATGATACTTTCTACGACCACGTTATCTAATTTTGGCACAGAAAATTTCGCGGATTGCGTTACGCCACACGTCGCGACCTTTTATTGTACTAAAATCAAACCTCGCAGTCAGTATGCGTGCACTAATTGCCCAAATTAGATATTCTTGAACAGTTTGGGCATACTATTACACCATTTTTGGAAATGCGAAGCTGCGTCGGGTCGATTATTATTACAGAAAGCGCCGTGGGGTCCTCCGGAGGACGTTGGCGGAAATGTGGTTTTATGCACATAGTGCACGTAACTTTGAACGGCAATCGTTGGCTATCAGATTTCACTCCTTACTTTATTGTGGGTTATGCAGCTTGTAAAAATAACTTCCATAATAGGAAAATGTCATCCCATATCTGCGTTGGAACAATTACCTAAATATCTCCCGTTGCAGTCCCCCAAGTTCAAAAATATTATATACTGTACAAAGTATTGTAGAGCCCTTTGGTCTGGCTTCCCAAGTTCTCGATAATAGGAACTTTATTCCTACAGCCCATCAAAACTTCGGAATACCAACCGAAACATACAAAATGTCACAGAGAGTACTTTGCAAAGAAAACTGGAGGGTAGTCTCCTTGGATTTAGGATGTGGCGTATATTTGACTCATTTGCAAGCACTTCAGTTAAGAAATTGTATACACATGCCAAAAATGTTTTCTCTGTGCAGTTAGTTCAAAACCGTTCAGGAACTTCCCTATAATGAACGTGGGAAGAGTGTAACAAGAATACTGGGGTTTCCATGAAAGAATCGAAAATGCCAAAAACATACTCGGTGGGCAGTTGCAAAGTGCTCAATACGGACGTTTCTGGCGAGCAATTTAGGTTTATGATTATAGGTCGTATCTCACATGTTTTTATTACCGTATGAAGTAGGGTACGTGAAATGGAACTAATGTACTTCGTAGACAGTAGAACTGATCAAACGAGAAATATTACAGCGCATAAGGCTCGCATTCCCACTGTTGCATCGGGATTACACTAAACTACATAATATTCCACATACTGTTAACCCCTTTGTTTCTTTGCTCTGTGATTCTCACAATTGATTTCCCAAATTCGCAGCATTTTTAAGGTTGACACTGCTGATATTGGCCCAGAAAATTTGGTCAGTGGAGCAATAGTTTGATAAGAAGCAGGTGATAAAAATATTGCGCAATAGAAGACGAAACAGGAAACGCAGAAAAACAAAGTTATGTAAAAGGTCAATTATTTGATATTTACAGAAACTCTACGTTAGAAACTCGTTTTACTAAGCTACATTAGAAAACTGGGTATCGTTAATGATTGCACTACCAGATAGGATGGGAATATTGGGATAAGACGGGGCTCACTGGGTCTAGAAGGAACATTTTACTTCCTCAGTTATAGTAAAATATTTGAAATGTTGCGGAAACATTTTTATTTTTATCCCATTTTTCTCATTTCTTATCACATTATCACCGTCTTATTTGGTAGTCCGATCATTAGCACTAAAACATGGTAACAATACCCAGTTTGCTAATATAGCTTATTAAAACAAGTTGTTTCTTGCGTAGAGTTCCTGTAAATATCAAATGTTTGATGTTTTACATAACTTTGTTTTTTTGCGTTTTTAGTTTCGCCTTCTTTTGCGCACTATTTTTATGACCTGCTCCTTATCAGGTTATTTCTATCTTGGCCAAATTTTTCTGAACCAATATCTGCAGTGTAAACAGAGAGAACACTGCGAATTTGGGAAATTAATTGTGGGAATCACAGAGCGAACAAGCAAATAGGTCAACAATATCAAGAATATATGAATTTCTGTGTAATGCCGATGCAGCAGTGCGAATGCGACCCTTGTGCGCCCTAATATTACTCGTTTCATCAATTAAACTGTTTACGAAATACATTAGCTACAGTTCGCATGCTGTAATAAAAACATACTCGTACTCTAATGAAAAAATGTGAGATACGACGTACAATCAAAATTTAAATTGCTCGCCAGAAACGTCCGTATTAAACACTTTGCAACGACCCACCGAGCATTTTTTGGCATTTTCGTTTCCTTCGTGGAAACGCCAATATTCTTGTTACACTCTTCCCACGTCCATTAAGAGGAAGCTCCTGAACGATTTTGAATTAACTGCAAAGAGAAAACATTTATGGTAGAATTTCTTAACTGAGGTTCTTGCAAATGAGTCAAATATATGCCACATTCTACGTTCAAGGGGAGTACCAATGAAGTTTGTTTTGCAAAGTTCTCGTTGTGACATTTTGATGATTTTTTTGTTAACCGGAAGTTTTGAAGGGCTGTCACAATAAAGTTCTTATTATCGAGAGGTTGGGAAGCACCAGACAACAGGGCCGTACAAATCTTGGTACACTAAACTATTTGTGAACTTGGGGTACTGCAACGTGAGATAATAAGCTATTTCTTCCAACACAAATACCGAATAACATTTTTCTTCTCTGGAACTTGTTTTTACAAGCTTCATAACCCACATGAAAGTAACAAGTTATATCTAATAGCCTAAGATTTCCATTAAAAGTTATGGGTGCCAACATCCTTCGAACGATCCCACGGCGCTTTAATTTATAATCGACGCGACGGAGCTGCGCAGTTTGAAAAATGCTGTAATAGTACACCTACACTATCCAAGAATATCGAATTTGTGCAATTAGTGCACGTAATCTGATTGCGGGCTTTGATTTATCAATAAAGGGTCGCCACGTGAGGCCTAACATGAGAAGCAAACTTTTCCGTGCCCAATTAGACAACCTGTTTTCAGGAAGTATCATGTTGTTATGATACAGAAATCCAATACTTTTGTTTTCGGAGATTGTGTGACCTGACTGCTGTGGTCGTAAATATGTACCACATGGGTTGTGTGTTACAGTAATTTTACCTTCTTCGAGAAACTTTTCTTCGTTTCCAGCGAAGAAATTATTAGTACTTCTCGGACTTTTTGGAATCGCCAATACGGCTCAAAGGTGAAAGCTTTAGCAACCTATTTTAGGTATTACCATGATTAAACGATTTTCCAATTTTACACTCCTCCTTATTTCAAGTAATAGCCCCTGTGAATGAAACTGGGAACTGTTTTTAAGTACGGGTTCATCCAACATTTCCGAGTTTCAGGCCAAATGTTTGGGTGCATAGCTGATACATTCAGCCCATTTTGTTGTTATCAGCATCCCCAAGAAACAAAAGCAGTGTTTTTATACACGAAGCTTGCTGTCTCTGATGCTGCAACTTCTTATTTGCATCTTAGGTGGGCCGACAAGGGGGAAAGTTGGTATGAAGACATGCTGGTTAAAGCTCAGACAAATGCGGGACAAAGGGACGAGCTACACAGGACAAGCGCGTAATTATAACTGAGTTTAGTTAGGTTAGGTTGCAATTAGGTTAGTACTGCAATTGCAATTAGGTTGCAAAGAGGTTTTTCATCGAACAGCTATAACAAGCACTATATATGAGCAGCCTTCGCGTAGTTTCGAACCACCGAAGTCTTAGGCTGTATATGCACTACCGCGTCTGAAAACACGTTTGGAAACTTGTATGTAGTTTTTTTTCAAACAAATTCTCCACCCTTATGCAATAGTAAAAGTCTTAGCATGGGACAAACATTCCTACTTTTGACGATGCAATAATAAAGTCTCTTAAGACTGTACATTGGTGGCGCAGTGGTTTCATTGACCAACTTAAAAACAGCGAAAGCTTGGTATGGTAAACACAATAAATAAAGTGGAACAAAACTTTGTATTCTTGGGAATGTCTTTCCGGCGGTGCATGTGATGATGGTGGATAACTACACCATCTAAGATATTTTTGACCGCTGTAAAAGGCAACATTGTGTCCAGCATAGCTGAAACAAATTGCGATTGATGCATTAAGTGCGGATGCCGTATTAGTTTGATAAATCAAATATTTTAACACGAAAGGTATTTATTCCCGGGTGCACCAAGATCTCTCCGGCGTCATATCCGTGACGTAAATGGCGTCGCCCAAAGAAGGCGCATTAAAGTGGCTGCGCCAGGATTCGAGCCACGAACTCTATCGCCGCAACAAGACATACCCAGCGCTTTGCTCATTGAACAACGAATTAAAGGATGAACAGGTCTAAGAACGGGCCTTATATCTTAAACACTACTTTCTTTATTGAGATGCCTTCTAGGAGAAGCGCAGCAAAATAGTTCATCGGGATACTAATAGGCGCCGACAGTTTGCGCCTCGATTCCAGCGTCTTTGTGTACGCGGGACGAGAGTGAATTGAGGCTCCCTCCACCACCTGCTGCTTTCGGTTTCAGTATCGGTTCTGTTTAGTTCGCACGAGTTGCAAGGGCCCGTGTTTTCAGTGGGATTTACCCAACGTTCCGGCGCGTGCAGTCAAGTGTATAATGTTGATGCGTCTAACGGTACCATACCGATGTAATATAAACAGCGATGTGCACGTTCATATGGATGCACAATAAATGCTCCTGTGGAGGCACATTTAACGTTTGTGTTTTAAGGATTCCTATGAAAGAGGCATCACCCACATTGTTTTGATAGCTACTCGAAATGGGCTAAGCGATTTGTGAAGCAGCATAGGGTAGGGGTAGTCTGTGTGAAAGTATTACTTAGGCAGACGAGGAGCAGGATCTGTCGAGAATGCCTAACATTGGACCAAGCAATGCAAAGTCTTACAAAGTTGGCCTATAATGAGGACATTTTCTATCGGCTCAGGAAATACGGTGATAAATTTTCAAGTGTTGGGTGAGGAACAACAATATCTGTTTGACTTAAGTAACTTTCAAGTTCAGGCCCACGAGTTGCAAGCTGAAGACGAGGCTCAGCAATGATGTAGAGCATGCCTGTTGTCACCGCATTCTCTACAACATGGGTGCGAATACGCGTGCAACTTTTTGATTTCTTTGCGTTTACACTACTCAGGCTTTCTCAAACTTTTTTGTTGCTTTTTGGGTCAAATTGACCCCGAACGCCACATTTATGTTTTTGGGGTATTTATTGCTGTCAACAAAACTTGGAAATTCATCCAAGTAAAAATTTCCCCTCTCACATTTTTATTTATCATAAGCTTTGTTCTCTACCTTCGGGAAATAAAAAAGCCAGTTTGGACTCTTATCTAAAAAAGCCATATGAGATATTGATATTTAACTCAGGGAAATAGAATATATTTCCAGTGTAGTTCCGCAAGCGTGTGTAAGAATACGAAAAATTCACCGTATAAAAACCGGTAGGCTGGAAGGCATAATGCAGGTTCAACACGGGCTTTCGCTGTAGTGGGAAACGTCGTATACGGTTGCGCATATTCATAAACTGTCCCTCGCCACCGCAAAACAAACATATACAGCTCTGCGCGAGGCGCTGTACCGCTCACACGCGGTGGTTCTGCGAGCCGCATCGTAAAGAGTGCGGGGAAACCAAACGCTTATCTCGGTTCGGCTGAGAGGGGTGGTTTCCCTGTGGCGCATGCGATCCGTTCGCGATACTCGGAAATTTCTTCTGCGAATGCACTGCCGGTCGTTAAATGCACTTTCGCGAAATCCTAGGACTGGCTTCGATGACCGCAATAAAACTTGCTTTACTGAAGCAGAATTTGGGATTTGGAGCCGGCACTCTTGCCGACATGCCGCTCACGTCACTTTTGTTCATGCAGGTTTTGGCCGCTCTTGGAACAGAAGTATGCTCCGGCGCAGTAGAAGAGAGCGTAGATTTTCGGTGCGGACCATGTTCGCTAACACCGCTTGCATTTCGCTCGTCTATGGCCACCAGCATGAGCCTCGTTGCTACCTTTAACGATTTCAAGCCAGTGAAGCTTCCAGCCGAAAAGATAACAGTTGAAGACCAGCCATCAATCTTCGGGCCGCAAGGACCACGTCACCACACCGGGGACTACTCAAGCGCGCAGCACTTTGGCTTCGTGGGATTTGGAGCCGGCACTCTTGCCGACATGCAGCTCACCTCACTTTTGTTCATGCAGGTCGGTCATTTTAGTGCTGCTACTTGTTCTGGGCTGCTATGTGCTCTGCCGGCTCCTCCCACGACGTTTTGTGTTGCCCAGCATTGTTACAAGCATGCCTGTCGGAAATGCTCCCGCATTTGGTTCCGCCTTTTTGCTAACAGAGTTGTTTACCTATGTTTGCTTCTACTGGCTTCTGGGGATGTGGAACTTAATCCAGTACAGGCCCTCTTACAAAAGACGAATTAGCCTTACTGAAAAGCCTCCAGGATGGCCAATCAGAAATAATTAACAAGTGGAAATCTATCGATGCGAGCTGTTCAAAGCATGAAGGAATGATAACGGAAATCAATGAAAAGCTAGGCAAAACTAAACAAGAGATTGAAGGACTAAACAAATCAGCATCGGAGCAGGCGAATGCGATCACTAGCTTGACACAGTGAGTTAAAGACTTGCAAAGTAGAAATAACAGATTAGAAAATCGCAGCCGACAGCAAAATCTTGTGTTTTATGTTGTGATGACAACAAGCGAGCCGAGACTTGGGACCAGTCGGAAAACTTGATCACAACTATTTGTAAAGAACTTCAGATCGATTTGCACTCCATACAGAATGCCCACCGCGTAGGCCGGTACACTTAAAGTGGGAAAAGACCTATTGTTGTGAATTTCTCCTCGTACAAAGAAAAACAAAGCGTACTAACTAATGCAAAAAAGTTTAAGGGCTCGCCTTACAGCGTCGATCAAGATTATTCTCCCGAGAACCGTGAAATACGTAAGCGTTTGTGGGAATACGAGAAAGCGAAAGGGACCGATAAAGACGAAGTAAAGCTTAAGGGTGACCGGATTGTCATCAACGGCCAAGCATTCGTTTTGGATAAGGAAAAAGGAGAAGTTGTGCAAGTGCGCAAACGATGACAAGTTCTTGTCAAAAGCGGTGCCCGTCGCGACCGTCGCAATTGTAATCAATTGAAGGAGCCTGGTAAATAAAGCCAAAGAATTTGCCGGTTTAATTCATTCTTTCAAAGCTGACAACGTATTTGGCACAGAGTCTTGGTTGAACCCGTCTATTCGCGATAGTGAAGTGTTTCCAGTAGATTTTATAGCTTATCGGAAGGACCGGCCCAGCTTAGGCGGGGGAGTCTTTGTGCTCGTTCACTGCTCACTTCGTTCATCGGCGCTTGATATTGGGCATGAGAAATTGGAATTAGTTTGTTGCTCCATTAGATTAGAAGATAATTCTTCTTTTGCTGCGTGGCGTTTTATCGACCACCTGCCTCCGACATGAGTTCATTACAACTTTTACATGAAACTATTTCCGAGATTTCTGGGGAAATCTTTCTTCTTGCTGGAGACTTTAACCTGGCAGATATGCTTTGGGATGACGGTGCATGAACGTGCAATACTGGTAGCCGTTTTAACAGTGCGATGAAGAACATAGTTATAGCTTTTGGGCTCTACCAGTGTGTACATCAGCCAACCCGAAATGGCAACATTCTAGACTTGATGTTTTGTGTAGCACGCACGAAGGCTGGTCTGGCAATCAGCATTTATTGACAGAGACGGGCGCTTATATACACAGCTTGGTAGGGGGCGTATAACAAGATACAGGCAAGCGTGCATGACTTCGCACGGTTACATCTCCCCTTTTTTTAGTTCTCTTTATTGAGGGGTTAGAAGTCTCTGTCTGGGTATCTTTTCGGTGGACGTTGTTCTCGCTGGCTTCTTCGCAACGGTTCGGGCTCCGATTGTTGCGGAGACGCAGACGCAGGAACAGACGCGTCGGTAGGCGCGCCGACTGGTGCGGACGGCTGGTGCGCTGGCCTGAGGTGTCCACGGGTGCGTTGAAGCTGACGACCGTACTCAGTTTCCACGACGTAGGAGCGTGGAGTAGAAGCCGTCTGGACGACTTCAGCGGGATACCACGTTTTTGCTGGAATGTTGTACACTGCGACACTGGATCCACGTGGCAACTCTAAAAGGTGCTTGGAGCTTCTGTTGTAGAAGGTCCGTTGTTTCTGGCGGATCTGTTGCAGTCGCTGCTTCACGTCTCGAGGAGGTATGACCCGTGGCTGGAGGTGGATGGCAGGAACGGGCAGCAGGCTCCTGGTCAACCTTCCCATGAGTCGTTGCACTGGAGACTGCAAACACGGGTCACGGGGAGAGTTCCTCCATTCGAGCAATGCAGCGCAAAAGTCTACCGATCCAAATGGATGCTTCTTTAGCAGTTTCTTGGCCTCTTGTACGGCTCTTTCCGCCATACCATTTGAGCGCGGTTGGTATGGACTGGAGCAAACGTGGTTGGTGCCAACATTACCGATGAAGTCTCGAAACTGCTGGCTGGTGAATGGTGGTCCATTATCGGTGCAGAGTTGGAGCGGAAACCCATGAGTCGCAAAGATGTCTGCGAAAGCGGAAATCACAGATTTAGCAGATGTCGACGTCACTGCTCTAATTTCAAAGAAGAAAAAATAGAAATCAACGACAACCAAGTACTCGTTTCCGTTGTGGTAAAAAAAAGTCGGCGCCAACGACCTGCCACGGTAATTTTGGAATTTCGTGGCTCATTAAAGGCAAACGAGCATTTCTGGGCCTGTGCTTCTGGCATACCGGGCAACGCCGCGCTGCTTCTTCAATGTCATTGTTTATGTTTGGCCAATACAGTGCAGTTCGCGTGCGTGCCTTCATCTTTTCCGATCCACCGTGCGCAGCGTGCAAATAACAAATAATCTCGCCACGCATCTTTGGAGGGATGATAAGGCGGTTACTGCGTAGAACCAAACCTTCTTGTGTGTGAAGTTTCTCTCGGAAGGTCCAGTAGTTGCGTAGTTCTGGGATGACGTCATTTTTGTTGTCTAGCCAAGTTGTGCTTGCGTAGTGGTAAAGTTGGAGCATTGTTGGGTCCTTGGCCGTCTCTTCTTGTACCTGCATCAGGCGCCTGTCTGAAATGGGCAGGTTAGCGATGACGTTGACGTGAAAGTGTTCATCCTGCTCCTTTAGAACGGATGCATTTGGAAAGCGCGATAACGCGTCAGCAATGAAAAGATCTTTCCCCTGCGTGTACTTAACTATCGGGTACTTTTGCAGGTTGAGGTGCATGCGCTGCAGTCGGAGGGGGCACTGATACAACGGTTTGCAAAAAATTGCTTCCAGTGGTTTCTGATCCGACTGCACTGCAACTTGTGGCTGCCCAAATAGGTAGTCGTGGAATTTTTCGCAACCGTGAACAATAGCCAGCATTTCGTTTTCGATCTGAGCGTACCTCTGTTGCGTTTCCGTTAGAGAACGAGACGATTACGCTAGGAGGTGGCCATTCTGAATTATTACTGCGCCAACTCCGCTTTGACTTGCGTCGACTGACAATGTGATAGGTTGGCCCTTCGTGAAGTACGCGAGCACTGGAGCTTTTGAAAGCGCCTCTCGGAGAGCCATGAAGCTCTGTTGGTGGCGGTCCTCCCAAACCCATGCGACATCCTTTTTCAAAAGCTCTCGTAATGGAGCGGTAACCATCGACATATTCGGAATGAACCGGGAGACGAAGTTGACCATACCCAGGAAGGTCTGCAGCTCTTTCTTGCCGCTTGGCGCTTTAACTTGTAGGATGTCGTGCAGCCTGTCCGGGTCCAAGCTCAGCCCATCACGTGTCAGAACGTGCCCTAGGTATCTGACAGTGTCCTGCAAAAAACGGCACTTTTTTCGATTTAGCTTCAAATTGTGCAGTCGGCATCGCTGCAGAACGTTTTCCAGGTTCCTGTCATGTTCCTCTTTGGTACGGCCCCACACAAGAATGTCGTCCATTACGACGGCAATACCTTCGAGGCCTTCCATGACCTTGTGCATTGCACGCTGGAAAACTTCCGGAGCAGACGAGATCCCGAAAGGCATGCGTCGAAACCGGTAACGGCCGTAAGGAGTGCTCATGGTGCAAATTCGAAAGCTCTCATCATCGAGCTTTATTTGCCAGAACCCTGACGCAGCGTCTAGTGTTGAAAAATACCGAGCACCGGCAAGGGACGGCGCGATATCTTCCAAAGTCGGCATGGGGTAGTGCTCCCTCAGTAGAGCTTTGTTTAGTTCTGTAGGGTCCATGCAAATTCGCGTCTTGCCGTTCTTTTCGACCACCACCATGTGGCTAGACCACTCCGTTGGCTCGGTTACTTGTTTGATCACCTGCGCTTGTTCCATGCGGTCCAGTTCCGCTTTAGTTTTTTCCTGTAGCGCTATTGGGATCCTTCTTGCCGGCCTAACCACGCCTTGGGCTTCTGGCTTAAGCTTCATGCGGTAGGTAACTCCTGTGAGCATGCCTAGACCGTTGAATACGTCTTCGTAAGGTTTCGCAACTTCGTCGAGCTGTGGTTGCTCCACCGCCGCGAGTCTGCGCAGTAACCCAAGCTGTTCTGAGACAGAAACACTGAGTGTTACGGGAACGTCGTCTTCAACGACGAAAAAGTTAGCTTCTAGGCTAGACTCAGTTCCTGCGACAACCAGGCGTATGCGTCGTGTTGCCTTTTTCTGGTGTCCAAAAAACGTATTCAGCATGACGTCGCAACTCTCGTCTCTTTTGGCGGTTATTTCATGCAGTTTCGTTTTCGATATCACCGAAGTATTGGCACCGGTGTCAAATTTGCACTAGACGGGCGTCCCTTCTATTTTCACTGCCGCTGACCAGCGATCGCCTTTCTCGGCGTTAAATGATAACGCGTCAATCCAGAAAGTTTCTTCCTGGGCTTCAACTACTGCAAGCCCGTCTGTGCTTACGCGCGCCTTATCACTATTCGTTCTGCACGTGACAGCGAAAGGATTGCTTTGGCCACACTTGTTGCATGTGCGTCTTCTAACCGGGCATCTGCGATTAGCCTCGTGCTTTCTGGCGCACCTGCCGCAATGGCTCAGTTCTTGTTCGGAGACTGCATTGATATTAGATTTGCCAGGAGCACCTGCTTGAATTGCCTCGCATTGCTCTTTGCCCTGTTATCGGGTGCGGCATATTTCCACTGTTTTGGCAAAATTCCCGTTCTCCGAAATAAGCCTTTCCTGAGGCTTTTTATCGTTCACGCCAAGGATAATTCTGCTCCGTAGCATGCGTTCTTCAATTTCGCCAAATTCGCAACTCTTGGCCAATACCCTTAGTTCGGTTAGCCAGTCATTAAAGCTTTCTCCGTCCCGCTGGTCGCGTATTCCAAAACAATACTCGTGGTACGCTAGGTTAAGTGACGGCTTGTGGAATGTTTCAAACTTCTTTAAGACTGCTATGTCCGACTTCTCTTCGCCTTCCTCAAACACAAACGTGCTGTAGGTTTTATGAGCATCCTCTCCAATAACCATGAGAAAGGTGGCGGCCTGTACCTCTTTAGGCTGCTGGTTCAGGAAGGTAGCCGCGGCGAACAGCTCGAACTCCTGCTTCCACGTTGTCCAGCTCTGCCACACGTCCGCGGAGGTATCAAGGGCTTTTGGGGGTGGAAGTAGCGTGGTGACCCGGGCTGCCTGCTGACGTGGTGGGTCGGCCATGGGAAAGTTCTGCGAAGCGAAGCTGAAAGCCACCCGGCGTGGCTTGCTATTTCGTAGATCCGCTGCTGTCGGCCGCCGCTGCCGCTCTTGCTATCGGCCGTCGTCGCTCTTATCGGCCACCGCTGCCACCATGTCGCACGCACGAAGGCTGGTCTGGCAATCAGCATTTATTGACAGAGACGGGCGCTTATATACACAGCTCGGTAGGGGGCGTATAACAAGATACAGGCAAGCGTGCATGACTGCGCACGGTTACATTTTGTAATGTCCCCACTATTGTAAATTCTGTGGATAACGTTCCCGGTATAAGTGATCACACCGCTGTCATCGCGAGTATCAAGTTTGAAAAGAACAAGGCAAAGAAGAAACCTACAAGGAAGGTATTTCTTTTTGGTAAAGGGGACTACTCAGCGATGTCACAGGCGCTTTCAAATCAGCTGCCTGTTTTCGAATGCCTTGCCGAATATTCTACCACACAAGAATTCTGGTGTGCTTTTAAAAGTAAAGTAATGGAACTTGTAGATATTTACATACGAAGTGTGCATTCTCGTGGGATGAAAAGCCGCAAGAAACCTTGGGTTACCTCACAGTTATTAAAAATAATTAAAAACAGGCAGCGAGTATACCGTAGCTTCAACGAAAAAAACACGAAAAGAGACGACAAAAAGACGAAAAAACACTTCGACAGGTTAAATAAGTGCGCTAACGCGTAAATACAAAGTTATGGCAAAAAACGCGAAGGCGGGATACCTAAATAGGCTAAACGAAGAAATGAAAACAAAGCCCAAAATGTTTTGGCGGTACTTAAAACGTTGCGGGTCGGATACTACCGGTAATAACAAAATCCAATATAATACTCCAGTGTTCTCGGAAGATATAGACAAGGCGAACTGCCCTTATGAATAATTTTGTTCTGTATTTTCCCAAAAAACTGATGAATACTGTGATATCCGATGTGTATTTCCCGTACCCTGAATGCAGCCTATTGAGCTTAGCGTGAACGGCATTCAAGCCTTTCGAAGTAATCTCGATCATCACAAAAGCTAATGGTCCTGACGGCACTCATCTGCGTGTTTAAAAACATTGTGCTTCTCCTGTTTTCATGTATCTTTACTTAATTTACTCGAAGTCTTTATCTACTGGTGTCTTACCAGATGACTGGAAGATGGCACACGTTGTACCGATCCACAAAGGTGGACCCAAAAAGGAAGCTGTCAACTATAGACCAATTTTATTAACATCAATTGCCTGCAAAGTACTTGAGCACATCTTGTACAAGAAAATAATGCGACATATAACACAGCACAAATTGTTAATAGAAAACAGCATGGATTCCGTAAAGGGCTATCTTGTACCACGCTGCCCGTTGAATTTTATCACGATTTATCATCTCATATTGAAGAAAGTGGGCAGAGTGACTGTATTTTTCTTGATTTCTAAAAAGCATTTGATTCGGTTTCGCATGCTCTCCTTCTGCAAAAACTTGTCATTTAATTTAGACCTAAATGTGATAATCTGGTTAGACAATTATTTAAAGCATCGTCGCCAATGTGTTGTTTTGAATGTGATAGCATCCAGTTATGTTGATGTGACATCAGGTGTGCCACAGGACTCTGCTTTAGGCCCTTTGTTGTTTTTAATTTATATCAATGATATTTTGGTTAGTATCTCAACGTCTATCCGGCTTTTTGCCGATGATTGTATAGTCTACCGGAAAATTAAGAGTGAGCAGGATGCCTCCAAACTTCAAAACGATTGGGTGCGTATTCATGACTGGTGTACAACGTAGAAAATGTCTTTGAATTTTAATAAGTGCGTTAATCTTTGTTTTTCAAAGAAGAAAAAGAAGATCGATTATAGATACTGTATAAATGGTGTGCCAGTTACCACGAAGACAACTTACAAATACTTAGGTGTTTTCTTTTCTTCTGACTGTTGATGGAATGTACATGTGGATTATGTTGTCCCGACAGCTGCGAGAGTGTTAAATTTTATTCAGCGTAACCTAACATGTTCGCATCAGCGACCTAAAGAATGTGCGTATTTGACGTATGTACGACCAGTCTTAGAGTACGCCTGCGCTGTCTGGGATCCGGCGCAGGTATCTCTCAGTGATAAGATAGAAAAAATACAGAACAGGACGGCAAGGTTCGTCCTGGGACGGAATCAATGGCGGGAAAGCTGTACCGCTATGAAACAAGAATTGAATTGGTAGCTGCTTTCATTACGCGGAAGAAGATTGCGATTAAAACTTTTATATTTAATATTTAATAATAAAACTGTAATCAACAAGGACATGTGTTTACACACGCCATATTATTTGTCAAATTGAATTGATCATTCCTTTAAACTGGAATTTTTGCAAATTCATTTTTTTTTTCAAAACGATACATGAGTGGAATGGGCTCTCAATTGTACAAGTGACTGCTGTGAATGAACACTTGTTTTTTTTTTCGAACCTGCAACCCCCCTGCTATAACGCCTTCGGGCGCTGAAGGTATATGTTGAATAAAGAAAGAATAAAGAAAATTTATCGAGCTCTTCAGCTGCTTGCTCGAACTAAGGCTGGATTCGCACTGCGCGCTCAAACGGTATAAGTAACCTTCAAACAGTAACTCCTCGCGTGAGCCGCGGCAAACTACACTGGAAACAAACTTACGTCGACGAGCATCATCTGTAGAAGCGAACAAGCAATGCGGAGCGATCTCCCTTAAAGCAGTTGCGAAATCATGAAAGGACACCCATGCATGTTGACTGCGGCCGTCCGTGGAAAAGATGACGCTCGACGACGAAGTTAGACGATGTTGAAACTTCTTTCGTAAAGGGGGAGTAGAGTTCCATACACATCAGCCGTGGTGGCCGCAGACTTGTCTTCTTCGTTTGCGGCACTTGTCGGGGCCGGTGCTTTCCCGCTGGAAACTGCAATGAAAGCCCGTTAAAGGCGCTGGCCCTCCATCCAAAAAGAATGTAAAACAATGGCATTGCCTCGCTCTGGTGGAAGGTCAGCTGCTTCAGACGCAAGAAGGTAGACAGTAAACATAGCCCTGTGCCCATGGCAGCGGTGGAAGGGCCGGCTTCGGAACGAAGAACGACGGAGGAGCATTACCTTAGAAGTTCATCTTTGGACGCAACTGGTCAGTGCACCGGAAAAGGGGGCTACTTTCTCGGCATCCTCGTCTCAATGCAGTGTTTACAGAGGATCGCGACGCACCGGCAGTAGGGCCGTGCGAAAGACCCGTTATTAACAGAACGCAAGAAAATATATAGAAAAAAGCGATGGGTCCCCTAGGGAAGAAAGAAGAAATATGAAAATAGAAACTGCGTATACCTGTGACAAGTCGTGGTTTCGGTGGCCGCTTTCACAGCACAACTCACCGATGAAGTCGGCACCGCTGCCGCTGCGCTGAAACGGGAGAGCTTGAATTTTGACCTGCCCGGCCTCCCTCCCGGAAATTTTCCACGCGCTTCAACTGCGCATTTCTTTCCTGCCCTCCTTGTACTCTCTTTACAATCGCTGCATTTAATTTCCACTGGGATATTCATTCGCTCCCCTTCATCGTCTCTCCTGCTCCCAATTCCCTCCATAAGACGACGCGCAAAGGCAGGAACAATCGCTTATGAGTTTTGCTCTATATAAAATTGAAAATGAGAGGCAAGTGGTTTTACAGTCTTTGTCAAAATTTTGTTTGTCACGGGGACCGTGGCCGGAGCACGCGCGCGGCCGAGCAGGGGCGCTGCGCTTGCCGCTGTTGGCTGGCTGCGCGGCAGTGCTGAAAACCTGCGATGCCACTTTCCCCCTAACTCGGATTATAAAATTCCCTAGATTTCCCTAGATGTTCGCTTAATGCTGTTTTTAGGTGTTCTCTCAGACCATGTGTTTAGGGGTAACCAAATGCAGCGATTTTTTCGAGCGACGCGACGAACTATGCGACGGGTTTCCCCATCGCTCGTCCCAATCACTCGCTAAGGCAGCCACTTGAGGATGATTGTGCAGGCGACTTCGAAATGTGATCCTGGTATTGCCGCACAGCAGCCAATACGATTGTCCAAGTACACAAGGACAAAAGGATTTTTATGTATGCATTTGTCACAAAAACGGGAAACCTTGCACTACACGTTTGGCGCAAAACTCTTGCACTACGAAACAGTGGACTTCTAATATGAAGAATAGGAACAAGCACAGACGATGCGCAGTGCACGAGATATTCGAGTGGAAAAGTTTATAACATTCATCAGTAATGTTCTTTTCAAATTTACACCAACAACGTCACACGTACGAGCGACAGCTTTGCTGTATGCGCATTCATGGGAAATAGATGTCTGCGCTTTATGGTGAAATTGAAATGCATGGGTACATAGAAATAATGAATGCTGAACTAATAAATGGTACCATTACACGACCGAAGGCAATAGACCACAAAGACGCATTAAATTTCCTAGATATTGACAAATTTCCCTTTTTACGCAACAGAACCAAAATCCCCTAGATCTAGGGAAATTTCCCTAGAGTTGGCAGCCCTGTTCTGCGGCTAAAGAAAGCTATGGAAACTTTTGCTCTTGCTTTTGTAGTGTGTCCGGCACGACAAGTGTTGCACGAAGTGGCTGCGCGGAAGCGAAGAAGAATGTGATTGCTGGGGGTGGGGGGAAGCGATGATAGAAGCTGCGTGCGCCTACTCTGACAAACCGGCCCCACTGCACTTTTCGCTCCAGCCATATTACGAAAGGAAGCGCGTAGGTTCCCCTCACTCTCTTTAGCTGCGCAACCAGCCGACAGCGCCAAGCGCAGCGCCCCTGCTCGGCCGCGCACCTGCTCCGGCCACGGTCGCCGTGGCCCACAAAATTTTCACAAAGACTGTACGTACACCGAAGAATTGATCTTCAAAACACCGGAAAAAAAATTCTCATGTTTTGTCTAAACCGTTGTAACTTTTCGAAACAACGTTTTCTATATCTCCCGGATGGCATCTATTGCGTACTGCAAAACGCATTGCAGGAAAGCCAACTCTCTCTGGAGGAGACGAAGATGAATGCCAAAACAGGGCTTTTGTGACCCGTGTACCAACGTCAATTCCTTGTCGGACCTTGCTCCCGCTAAAACAGTTTATTACGGAGCAATCATTTATCTTGGGATTTGACAGCTATGGTAATCGATGAAGTGAAAGGTTGGGTTGGCCTGCAGGTGTCTGAACACGTTTTGCGCCAGTTTTCTGAGAACCTGTTTTACATTTGGGCTGGCGGTGCCAGTCGGAGTAACAGAGTTCAGCTGCTCTGAACGTTTTGGTAGCACCAGCCCTAGGCGATGATGCGCGATAAACTGTTTTTAGATAGGGTTAGGGGGGATAGCCTGTCTTAGGCACACTTGTTGCGTTATTTGGAAAGTCGCAAATACAAACGGTTTTCTTTTGGTGTATTTAAGGGCACAGCCCTTTTGCGTTCCTTCGTCGGCTGAGTGCCGTAGCCGTCAGTGTCATCGGACGAATAATGGTAAGTCCGAAGATTGAAAGAAAACAGAGGAGGATACTGTCGAGAAATTGGGAGGGAAGGGCGGTTCACCGTGGGGTCGCGAGACGCTTCTTTGAAAGTGTGCGCGGTGGAGGGGGCAGTATGCTGTGCCCGCAATAGAGACTCGACTGCGCGACGCTTGCCAAAAATGTCAGGGGAGCGTGCACGTGACGGTGATGTGCGCTAGGTTCTTAATTAGGACGCAGTTCGCGGTCCCTTCCTGAGACCCACTTCAGGCCACCAACGCAGAGGCTCACCATGGCTGCCGTCGAGAAAACTCGTGATTGAGTGCTGCCCCAGCGCACTGTAGCCATCTGGGGTTGGTGCTAAACTGCGAGTGAAGCAACCTGTCGTGTGCTTCGCCAGCCGCTGCATCTACACAAGCATGAGAACCCTGACACCAGAACCTCGAGTGAGGTCTGAACAATGACCTAGGCAACCGATCCCTGTGTTTTGTCACGCACTGCAAATACAAGTTGTCTGTAACCATACAAATATGTCTGTCTGAAATTCTTTGTCTCAACATAATTTGCCCAGTCAAAACATCCAAACAGCTGCGCCGAAATATCGCATTAGGGAGTGTCGTAATTAACAGGGAATTTTTAAAGCCAAGCGTGATACCTCTACTAGCCGGTAGCTTCGTTGCGTGCGTAACAAGAACCTCCCATCGTGTTCGGGGGCGTGAATGGCGGTTTTCACTCACGGAGCACAGTGTGCATGGCGTGAGGAATGGTTACCAAGCGTTCGCCGCGCGTACCTGCCTGGTTACACGGTCGGACGCGTCGGCGAATTGGCTTTGTTGTCTATATTGTGACGGCTATTTTGGACCTGTTTTGGCTAAGCTTCGCGTCGGGTCCGCGCTTGCTTTGCACGCTTTTATCAACTTGTTCGACAGCACCTTCTGAATCACCGTGGCCCGACGGATATAAGTGGTTGTACGGCGATGACACGTTAATGATTCGTTTGCACGGCTAGAAAACAAAATGTAAAGACCACGTACATACATATGGCTGCTACAGGAACGCTACGTTTTGCGCACTGCTTGAAACGAATGGGTCTGCGTTTTCTTAATGGGTGAACAACCGTTCTGTTGGGTCTTAAAAGGTATTACAAAAAGCGAAAGAAGCCTGTGGTTCTGATAAATAGCGATTATTAAAGTTCCCTCAGCTTTCTTGCAATTCTCCACCTAAGTAAACTAAATACTTTAAGTCAGTATAAATGGGAATCACTACGCTCACATGCGGAATTATTTCGGTGTCTGCTCTTGTGTCATGTGGTTGTTGAGGCCTAAGGTGGCACATCAGGATGGCTAGATTCGGCTTTCTCACCTTCGAAGGACGCTCTTCGCCGTTTTCTTTTGCTGTTGACGCGCGGCCGGGCTACAGCGGTGGCGGCTGCCGCTCCAGACCAGCCGGGGCCGACGCAGCTGCGTTAGGGACGCCGTCCCCGTGAATCGCAGGTAACTGCTTGCAGAATCTCCGGTTTCATTCTTTCTAAAGCCACGTGTGTGAATTCAAGTGACGAGGCACGGGCAATTGTCGTGGGTGTGGTTAAGAGCTTTGCTTTCCCACTAGGTTACGGCGTAGATTGGAGCCATTTTTTTTTTATTCAGGACAGTTTTAAACCTTTGATATGTATTCTACGCATTCCGTTGGTTTTTGAGAGCCTATTTTAGCTTTCCGCCGCCTTTTATAGTACGGCTATACAAATGTCCCCCGGGATTCATTGCACTCGCAGAGGTGTTGTGTTGTGATGACACTCGGCTGGCGGCCACCTCATTCGAGCCTCATGGTGAAAACAACAAGGAAAATAAGAACATGCTGTAGAGTTACGAAGGCTGCTGAATTCACTAATATTTTCTTCCGTCTCCGTAGTGGTTTTTATTGTGTGGCGACTGGTGGGGAGACCGTTCCGCGAACGCTTCTGTGAGCACGGCGGACAGCGGACAGCTACCCCCGCGGCAAATGGCGCAGGTATACCTGTAACGGTTTACGACTGAAACCTTTTTTTATATCGTCGTGTTATTCCAACATTATATCAGAATGACTGGAGGAGCGCCTGTTTAGCAAACCCGAACGCCAGAGCACTAGTGTCCAGTAGGGTAAACTTACCATGGCTTGATTTAATGTCAGAAAGCGGAGCCAGCCATCGCCCAATATTTACCCAATTTTGGATAAAACTCGTCATCGGGTAGATAAATTTATAAATCGATATAGGCGTTTCAAAAATTTCAATCAATCAAAGAAGAAAACAGCTTTTTTTGCTACATACGGGACAAGTATCAAGTGCGTAAAAAGGAGGTAAGGAAGGCGCTTTTCGGAATGACTAAAGAGAACAGATGCTTTCTTAAAGATTTGCACCTGATCAATAAAACGGATGTTTATTCAATACCGAAATCCTTCACGTTGTGAATAAGTTGGTAAACATTTGAATTACCATCCCGCTTCGTGAAACAACCTGTTTATTCAGCGTGCTGGATGCTGGTAAACATCGCATGCGCATATTTGTTGCACTGTTTTACTCTGTCAATATATAGTGATTTATTTGTACATGTCAGGTATTGTTATTGTGCCGAGACAGTTTTGAAAATCTGCCAGAAAGTAACACTTAGTGATAGTACAACCAGCCATATTTGATCCTATGCACATGACTTGCAACACTGTAGTTTACAAAACATGAATTGCAAAGTTACAAAAAAACCACGAGTGTATTGCTCCGGACAAAGTAGAAACACAAAAAACGGCTAAAAGCAAAATGTGGTCTCTGCAGGTCCAACAGCAAAACAACATCAAATTGTGTTTATAAAAAAAAATGTCCCGATTCGCTGTGTCCTCAAACGAATCAGTTGTTCTTTGTTTGTTTCAAATTCACGGACCACATGCCTTTATAGAGCATTAATATGTAATTTTTGTTAGTGAACTACGTGATGTGATTTTCAGCCGTGCTTAAAAACAATAAATTTGTTCTCGTTAGTGGCACCTACAGCAAGAAGCATTCAAATACTTCATATAAAAATAAAATTATCAGTTTTAACAGGTACTGTAAAAAAAATCTGAAGACCAAAAAATATCTCCCACCATAAAAACGTTTGCCTTGGCAGAAACACCACCTCATTAAAGTAAAAAAATGTAATTTCGCAGTTGCACCGCTCGGAACACATCGATGGTAGCATAGACGCAGTCTTCCTTCAAAAAATGCGGAAGCACACCCGTAAATCAACACAAAGCTTGTTACCTCTATTGAGTTGACAAATTGAACCCCTGTCCGTAAAAAAACTAAATTACCAAATCGGGAAAGCCCACCGCTAGATTGGCAAATTCTGTGCGGTTCCTGGATGTTTTCGAGCTCGCACGATAAGGTCTCCTAAAGAGAGTTCTCGTATGCGCCAATGCAAATAACAAGCGCCATAATAATGGGGTTGCTGAACGAAAGATTTATGATGACGAACAGAGCATAATTATTTTTGGGAGGATGACAGACCGGAACCGCCTGATGAAAATTGGCTTCCCTCCAGTTTACCCCGACGGTTCAACCGGCGACAACCCACCAGGAAAACGTTTCGACGGTTGTCTATTAGTACGGATGCCCGGTTGTTTTATTTAAGAAACGTAAGCTAAATAGGTCTTCTCGCTCTCCAGTTAATGAAACCCTGCTGCGTAGTCTCTTGACGCCGCGCATTTCCTCCTTGCGGATAAATGCTTGCCAGGCTACAACAGGCCCTTAACAAAACTGCAGCCATGATTCGCTCGAAGGCCCGATGAAAGTTAAGACGCTCCACTGAATCGTAGGAAGAAGCAGCCATCTGACGTTATCGCGAAGTTCTCAAGCGTGCAGACTAATTTGGCAAGAAGGACAATGTTCGTTATGGCCCAGCGGTACGCTGAAGCACTCGCCATCGTTTTGCTTTCCGGGAACCCAATACTTCTCCACGCTTTACACTCCAAAAAACCTTTATGGCAGAAGTAAACTATTTGTACCAGAATCTTTTTCCCTTTCTTCGTTTTTTTATAGAAAATCATTACGGACCGTGTAACTCAAAATTAAATATCGACTCCCTTTATTGTGCACGAGTGAAATATTGACATTCGGCAAAGACGTTCCCTTTTAAACGTCAGCCCATATCTTTTTGTCTTCGTACCAAAAACGTTTCGCAGTTGCTGTACATGTTTTACGAGCATTTCACTAGTCCAATGTGTTCTCAGCTATCAATTAGTGCAGTAGTTCACCATGGCGCCTAGCATTTACATACTTCACGTCAACATTACGATTGCGATAGTGGGCTAACGTAAATGACAATGTGTTAGGTCACCCCTCTAGAAACGTTTCTTGGGCGCTTGCCAAGTAGGCTATAGAACCTGTTCAAATTAGGCCAAGTCTGACATTCGAGAAAATTAGGTATGGCGCGAGTAGAGGTGGCTAACGAGCAGAAAAATGTACGCCTCTCTGAAAAAAAACCAACGCTGAGCACGTAATGTGTCTCTAGTTGTGAGAGAGAGAAAGGAATTTTATTGAAATGAAAAAAACACAAAAAGGTTGGCCGGATGGTAGTTTTGCTGGCCAGTTAAGAGAAGATAGATTTCTGAACGAAATAATACAGACATACGCTTCCAGAAGTTATAAGGGTCAATTTCGCCCTGCTCCCTGGCCATCGCAAAAGCATGTGGTGAGAACCCGGCGATTCACCTGTAGGAGCCGTCTTCCCGTGTGCATTGCTTGAAATTTTGGATGCCTGAACACACCGCCCAACAACCACCAAAAGACGTGTTACACAAGTTGTAGTACTGACGACGAACTCTCAAGCACGTCCTGGGCAAGTACTTTGAAACGCAGCTGTCTCGACTCGGTAATGCTGCTTCAGGTGACCGCTCAGAACACCGTAAGCCTTGTTTGTTCTGGTTTCTCTGCGAATTACTATTTTGGTGCTCATGCTTTAGGTTATGCTATGCTTTAGGTGTTCTTACACGTATAAAAGAGTAAATTATTTATATTATTTCCTGTAAGAGGCGAAACCGATTATGATCGCTTAGAGCTCCAGTGTTCAATTCGAAGCAATTGTACTGCTCCTCCTTCGTCATGCCTACGAGTTATAGGGGCGTCATCTAAACAATTTTACTTTCATAAGCGTAGTACCATAAATTTCTGTCTCTCACAAACGTGACAAGGGCGCTTGAGGATTACCTCTAGCATTATGCCTCAGCTGTTTCACCCGGCTGAGGAAGGAGCACGCACGTTAACAGAAAAATGGTGAGCGGCTTAAACTTGGCATCCCTGCATCGCACACTTTTCTAAGCCGCCACAAAATACCCACTCAGCCAATGCGGCCGATCAGATCCTAATGCAGATCAGATATTTGTACTCGCTCTAACCCATTGTACATTGTGCACGCTTGCTTAACCATTTTATGTTCAGGAGACCCGGGCTGCGTTATTCGTTCAAACGAATTCCGAAGAAGCGAAGCGGTGACTTTCAGCGCCAAACCAGCAATTTCATCACTACGCGAGAAATCGTCGCCAGGCCTCGGCGTCTACAAACACGAGGCTAAAATTGACCAGCAGTGAAAGAATAATAATTAATAGAGAACTTATCATCCTGCGAGTGGAACCCGGGGTTTCCAGAATGTGAGTTAAACATGCATCCTCTGCACCACCGCCGTTCACTGACCTTCTAACACGTGTATTTAAATACATGTGTTACAAGTGTGTTTTAGGCGTACTGAAACACTCTATGCAACTGATTACAAAAGAAAGAAACAACGGTTTGCTAGTAACTAAATTAAAGCGAATGTACGCTCATAGCGTACGCGTAGTCCTACCCAGGACAATTTAATATGCCCGCAAAAAATTACCACCCGCACAAAAAGTTGTCGCACAATTAAAAAAATTGACTAAAATGACAGGATATTAAATTATTTCATTGGTGCTTTCTTGTTCCTTCCCCTGACATGTGCTTTAATTTTTTTTAAGCAGTATTGTTTTATGGGTGATGTATTACAATCGTGGTCTACAAATTGTCAATACTTTGATCTCAGTATTGCCTGAGATTGTATATATGCGTTCGTATTCCAAACCATCAGCGGTTTAAGTATACCACTCAATTTTATAATCTGGGAACGGGTCAACGAACCACCAAAATGTAAATCCGGCACATTTCGTAGTAAAACGCGCAGCGAGTTTCGGGTTCGTTTCATATAATAGCTTTTTGTGGGCACTTTCAAACTTCCTTTGTCACACCGAAGGTACCATCTGCCCAATGTAAAACAAAGCTAGAACAAAATAAATTGCTCTTTACAGCGCGACCATTATTCCGTTAAAAGGGCTTTCTATACTAGTGGTTTTGTTCTCTTTCCTTTTTATCTCGTGTGTGGCGGCCGACTAAACGTATTTCTGACCTCTTGAATTCCCGCTCCAAACGATGTAGTGCCGATCCCTTGAAGAAGCGCAACAACGCGTAAAGTTTTCAATGCAACACTTGTCACGACGCAAGTGCTGAAAAACCCACGTAATGAAAATCTTACCGAAGCTTGCTAAGGCGGGTGGCACTGAGCTTGAGGTGTAATATTGCTGTCAAGCATGCACACTATAACGCTAGATTTTAGCAGATCTCGGTTTGAATAAACGTAAAACGAATAATAATCTGACAGGGAACATGTGAACACACAAATTGGGTGGTGTTTTCCCGCTTAACGTTTGGGCAACAGAGGGGTAACTTATGATCTAAATACTGCGTATTAGAGTTTGTGCGTTCAAGGAAAGATTTGGAGGCAGACGTGGTCCCCAGAACAGAGCATTGCAGGCGATGATTAAAACTAAGAACTGTTGTAATTTCATTATCAACTTGTCACACGCTTCTTCTGTTTTGGTCTTTTTACGTAGGTTTTTCATTCACGTCGTGCATCCGCGGGTTCAGTTTTAAGTGCTATATTTCCGTAGTTTTTTTCCATTTCAGGGTTTTGCCAGGGTGCCAGAGTTTTGAGATCCCAAAAAAACAAAAGAACCAGATTTACAACGGAGCGTTTACAGAAAATAACCAGTTTAAAAACCAAGAGAAAGCCCCAGGAATAGGTTTTAGAGCTCAGAGCAATACTTCTCTTAAGGAGCTGTGCTACAAAAATGGCGGTGACTCTGGTAGTGAGCAATAGGGTAGGAGTGTAGGAGACCATATACGCGGATTGATGCTATAGCAGAAAGCAAAATAGGTGTCCAGAGGACTTGCGCGGATCTCCGCTCCACCTCGCATCGACAAATGATTCAAAATTTCAGGAGTAACATTTTTGCGAGAACCCGATTTAATAGTCTTGCACGCGGGCCAAAGAAAGCTGGGGAATTATTCGTGCTGATCTGCGCTCATTGAGTACCACGGACTGTGTCCTTCTTACTAAAACACCACCAAAGACGAAACCGTTTGTTTCGACTGATATTTCAGCGTCGGCTTTCAAACACAGCCAAATCAACAGTTACCGGCTTTAGTGTGATTTTTTTCGTAATGTTCTTAGCCGTCACCTTTCCCACTCATCACTGCAAACGTCCAAAAATGGTGCACAATCAACTACCTGTTCACTGGGTGTACTGTGAAGTTGAACATCCATTTTTATGTCTCCTACGTCTGCTGCACCCGCCACGGCTACTATTTGCGTCGACTCACACGTACGCCAGTGATGCACCATGTTTTCAATACACCTTTAATCTTAAAAATGGCCCGGGTTCTCCTAAGCTGGTCTGAATCAAACGGTTCAAAGGGCAATAATGTTTTTAAAAGTCAGTGGCCGGTACTTTATTTCATCCACTTGTTCCGTGCTTGGTGCCAGTGTTTTCCTTCAATGGTCGCCGAAAGGGAAGAAATACAAAACAAATTACACCACCTTACCGTAGGGGAACCATGAGTACTATGCGAAGCAGCCATAAGGTCGACTTAAGTTCCCATCAGTTTTCAGGTTGTCTTTTCTGTTGACGTTCAACTTCGCGTGTATTTGTTGTATCAGTAGCTTCTTGACGTAGTTTGAATGAGTGAAGGACATGAGGCGAGTTCGTACCACATGCTCCCGTCTCGGCTCGTAGCGGCGTGGAAGGAGCGCCACGTATCTGCCGTTGCGGACCGAGAATCGTGGGATGGAAACCGGGCACCGCTTTACTATTTCTTTTTACAGTGGACTGCGCTGACGTCAGCCAAAACACTGAAGGGGCTGAAGAGACGGGCATGCACAGTAGAGTTCGGACGGCAGACAACGACAACGAGGGAGGGAGGGACACAGCCCCGAGCATGAGGTGCTTCGTATCTAAAAATGCAACGAAAATGAAGTATAACATCAAAACAGCGGCCACATCTGGGCAATAAAATTTCCGAGTACCGTAGAGCCTAAGGTACGACCCAGGTGCCCTAGTTAGCCTTGCGGTATTAACAACAAATCTTAATCATATTACATAACACGAGTTTGTGACGCTAAAAAAGCCGTGTAGTTATCAAAACACAAAAGCATTGCGCTACTTTCAGGTGCAATAAAAATCTCATGCATTACTTGAGCGGCAAATAAACTGTTATTTTTACTGACTCCTCTTGCTAAAACTAATAACATAAATTTGTGTAGAAGTTTTGATCGTATCGATTTTTTTCCTACGCACAGAAATGTATATTTCACGATGCCTTCGACACCAAATGAAAAAACAGGTGCAGTGTAGGTTGAGTCTCAAATAGGTTTTTTAAGTTACACCATGCCTAAATGTTTACATTTTTTAATTCTGAAGTGGTAGTTATACGTCGTATATTTTCTATAAATATTTTTGCGTCTTTTAAATAGTACCCCACTTGAAAATGCAGAACATATGTTTGATTTCTTTTCGTCATTTGCGAATTTATTGAATTCACCGTATATTTTCCCTACGCGAATCTCCTTACTCTCAACTTTCATTTCCGGAAAGGCGCACTCCATCCGTTATGCCGGGTGAGTCGTTTTTCCTCCACATTATGTGGTGCAAGTAAACATGCTTGAACATTTACCCCTCACTGCTAAACCCCTTTATTCTGCTTGATACAATTTATGACCAAGTGCTATCAATCATTTTAAATAGAACGAAGACTTAAGATATCTGGGCCACGGTTCACTAACACATGCCGGATGGATGGTTTCGGAATCTTAACATGATTTGATGATCAAGGCGGAAAATGTTTTGTGTTTGATAGTGAAGCCAGAAGGCTCACATTTGATGTTTAGTGGCGCATCACACAGGCTAAACACGAGAAAGCTGACCGACTCCGTTGAACTGCTATATGTCAACCAATACAATTCGGTCCTGCCGGATAAGAAGAATCCTCCTCTTCGTGCCCTCAATACTATTGAAAGGAGAACGCCGATGTGATTTTCTAGATAACTGAGCACTATAAATGCTAGACGTGCAGGAGAAAATCTCACGAAGAACTGTATGAAAGTCTGCTTTGTTTGCGAACCCCAAGAAAAAAAACCCACTTCGGAAAGTACAGTTGGAACACTTTTAAGCATGTGGGCGAATTTTGTTTCTTGTTATCGGCACTCGCTCCACCATTTCTCCGGAAACAGGAAGCACTGAAGACCACTTAAAAGTTTTGAAAACCCTCAATCTTCCTAGATTGAAAGGTTAACATTTATTTTTTGAAATCGATCTATAAATAATTCTATTTTATGCTGTTCCTGTGGTCGGTTTCAACCCAACCAGCAAAGGACTAAAAATATATCTCTTTTGTCAAACTCAAACAGCCAGCCGTAGTTAAGCCTTGCCTCACTGGAATACGTCCTTATATCCAGGAAACCAATAAAAATAATATATCTCCTTCGGCAAACTCTTACTTCCAGCCGTACTTAAGTCTTGCCTCGCTAGAATAATCTCTTTTTGTGCACAGGCGTTTTAAGTTACTGGGGCTGGGAATTGAGGCAATTTTTTAAGGCTTTTGGCAACGGATATAGTGCACATGTGGCCATGGCGGCAAGATAGTAGTTTCTGAAGGGGAACAAAACACATTTTCATCGAAAGAATGACAGAAAAACTTCAATTAGTACAGCGGCTCCTTCTCTATGAAAAGTAAAGGAACTGTTGAACAGCGAGTTTTTCTCAATTCCCACTATTCCAAAACCCTCGTACCCTCAGCCTAAAGGACGGCCGTTGTGGCTCTAAAGTAATCAAAGCATAGATATTTTTGTTGCAATAACTCTGGTCCAGCGTGTTCAAAACTGTGCCAACAGCCGCAAAAACCGCAAAAAAGAGGGGTTAGGTGGTGTTGGCTTTCTTTTTAGGAGAGTGGTTTTAGTTACCGAAAGACGTGATATCGGGTGAAACGAGACAAGTTCAGAAGATAGTAAACCATGCCCTGGAAGCTTTTTCAGTGAGAAATCTTTGAATCGATCAGGAAAACAGCAGTGCCCCAGGAGGGTCGAGGTAGGGCTCCGAGAAAGGGCGACCGGGTGCCCATCGCGAATCGCCGTGAGCTTGTGAACCAGCACGAGGGAAAGCGAAAAAGCAGTATGGGAAAAGGGTGGGCTGCTTCCGCAAGAGATGTGCAGGTACAAACGGCGTGACTAGGAGGCCCCTGGTGATAGTAAGCGATAATAACGAGCTTCAAAGGGTCCTGTCTGTTGGCAGGTAAACTGGTGACGGATGAGGCCGGATAGTTCAACCGAAAGAGGAAATGTAGATAGACAGAAAGCCCAAGTTGGTTTTCGCTTCCACTACTTTAGCACCGCTAAGTCACACGTAGTGAGTTATCTGTATTTTCTATATCGGTAATAAGGAAGCAGCTTGTCGATGGGAACAGCTACAAAGGTCACCACCAAAAGAATAAGAATGTATGTTTGCAAATTTAGTAATTTTTTCTGGATTCACCCATTCGACCAAACCTCTTTTCTGATGTGCTCTCTGTACTCTCAATTGCCGCCGACTGACAATGTTACGTTTCGCGCTTTCCCATGTTTTACGTTCCATGATTCTCATTAGGACTAGCCATTCGTCTACTGGCTTTTCCGCTTTCCACTGTGAAATATTTTAGGTTTGACTATCAAAAAACAATACAGTCGTCTCTAATTAACACGAATTCCACGTCACCAACAAAATGCTTTGCTATACCTGAAGTTCCACATTAACGAAGGGCACAAGGGCAGAAACTTCAATAGTCGGCAATACGCCGCCCTTTTCAGTTTTGTTCACGATATCGACTTTTGCCGCGAAGCTGAGCGTGCTACACGGGTTGCATGATGGTGGAGACTTATCCCTAAAATCGAAGCCCTAAGTGCCCAGCACGCTCACTGTTCACACGGCACTGTGAGAAACAAAAAAACAGAGAGCGAAGAAAGTGGGTTGCGTAGGTGGATTCGAGCATTGACTTCATAATACTGGACGTTCATCAGTAACAGCGTGACGAAAGAAGGAGGGTGAGCATGAGCAGAATTGGGTGAAGGAGGAAAGGGGAGTGAGGGGACTGGAGTCAATAATTACACGACGACTGCAGAGAGCTTGTTCGCACAAGATTTGTGAAGAGCAAAGTGAAATAAAGGAAACATTTCAATAGTTGTGCTTGTTGTTTATCCTTTCTTCGGAGCCGAGCCCCCTTGGGTGATTTGCTCGCAATTTACAGCTTTGAGGAGCTAATGGGCCCAGTTTTAAAAATTCACAAAACTGTAAATGGGAAAAGTAAAAGCGGTACAATAGCGCGTTACTCGTGACAGGTGAACGTGATGGTACGTGAGGAGGACAGGTGTGCAACAGCCACGCAGAATCCCGATTGCCGAGAGTCTGTGGGGCATGCCTGTCTTCTTGCTGAGGTAGTTTACTACGACATGAAAGAGGCGATACTGACGCAAACACTGTATTGAAGGAAAGGAGACGGTTAGAATAATTGATGCCAAAACACCAAGAAATGCAACCGATGACAAAGTTGCCAATACAATGTATCAGTTAGAAATTTGTAATAAGTATCTCCGAGCTTTCGCCTTCAAAGCCCATAAACAGTCTTAATTGCCCTTAGAAAATTTTGCATTAAAATGCGGTCAGAGGGTATCGATAACGTAACAGCGAGCAGCAATTATTTTGAAGAGGGCGCGCATCCATTACCCGCCTTCCTTTTTGGGGGATTTGCCTTAGTCACGTGGTTGAATTGTCTGCCACCGACGGTAGAAATGGGCAGAAGCGTCTTTTTAGGACGACAAATGTTAAACGAAAAGTGGGTAAACACCAAAATAAAAAAAACTAAATTCCTAGTGAATACAGTGTAATAAAAGGCGAGCACAATGAAGTAACGTAGGTGGATTCGCCTGCCCCCAGTAGTAACTGGTTGGACAGTGGAGCGGGACGACGCACTGAAAAATGCGCAACGCCCTTGTCACGCCTCCCTTTAGCACCCTCCCTATACCGGTTACGGCATCTCAACACCCCGAAATAGCACTAAGAGTATTTTAAAGTGCTTGAATACGGCTTCGAGATTCCGAACAGTGGACACCTCGGCTCCGGAATCTACTTTGAACTGCGCTGTGTAGTTCTCAACGGTGACGTCAACGAACTCTGCCGCGTCGGTGGTCCCGACAGTCTGTAGATGAACGGAACCGAGCTTGTGTTTTGACTTCCTAGCGTGCCACACTTCAGCAAAGTGCCTTTCTTTTTGCAGAAGCTGCAGGCGGAATTTTGTGCGGGGCAGTTTGGACGCGGATGTGGCGCGCTGCCGCAGAATTCACATGTTGGCGGCTGGCAGAAGCGCACTGCTTACAGCGGCGGCGAAGGCCGCTTATCGTAGGTTCGGTGGAAAGATGCGAACTTTTCATCGCGTACGGCGTCGAGGTGTAGCTCACGGGAGTGCTCTGCGTGGTTAAGGGGAGACATTTTCAAAGACGATTTGTCTTTCTTGGGCTACATAAACGTAGAAATTTTGGTCTGTCTGTTCGAATGTCTCTGACTCGATTCAGCCACCCGGCCAAAGTAAAACAAAGCCTGCGCAATAGTCTTATATAGTAAAAAGTAAATCTGCCCCTCTAAGTCCAGTGTAATGTTCCTACTTGTCAACATTGTTGAAGAAGAACAAGACATTACGCAAATATAAGACAACAAATAATTACCGGAGTGATATTTGCAGTGTTCCTTTATAAAAATCATACATGCTTGACTTTTGCGAAATAAATCCTTCATCAACTGCAGAAAAAAATTCACTCCGCCGTCGCCTGCTGTCGCCCGCGCCACTATAGCTTCTTGCGTCATATCAAGGACTCAACCGGCAACAGTTATGAAAGGTTTCACTAGATAGGTTCCACGTCCTGCTTGCAACGCACGTGGTGTAGGGAAACGCGGTTCTATAAACGTTGAGTTAGGGCGCCTCGATTTGCGCGGGTCTTGGCCGTACGGCAGCGTTGGCATCGAGACACCCGGTTTGGATCAGTAGAACGCTTGAAATTAAAAATGATTTAAGCAAACCATTTGCGTCTTTACCTTGGGATGAGCGCGACGCAAGATGGACAACATGGGAAGTGAGCGGGAAAGCGAAGGGAGGCATTTACTTGGCAAAAGTCGATAAAGACTATCGTCTTTTGACGGCATTTGCAACGAAATGAGCAGATATGCGGCCACTTTTTTTCTATGTCAGCGTCTTCTCATTGACGGGTCTGCATTCATGCTTCTTTGAGCCTCAATTTGGCGTTCCGGCAGGGCTGGCCCGAAAGGCGCGAGTCGCTGAAGCCGACGACGAATCTATCGCGCACAAGCCTTTGCTCCACCTCAGCTGAGGGATAGTCGCGAAGCTTCCCCGTGTTACACAGTTCGGCGTAGTATGCGTCAATGCTTTCGTCGGGCAACTGAATACGCCGGTGAAAACGCGACGACTTGTAGAGTTCGTTCGCCTGGTGCACAAAGTGGTCGGTGAAGTGGGTGGCAACCGCTTGAATTGAGGCGAGTGACTAGGCGTCGAGCGAGAACATCTCGAGCAGTGGGCCGACCTCCAGCCCGAAGCAGTACAACAACGACCGTACCTGCATGTAGTCGGACGCTTCAGTCAGGCCCGCTTGACTCTGCTTCCTTACATGTCTAGAGAAAAACAAAAAAATTGCCCTTTGTTTCGTGCTAATCAAGCCTGTGCGGTGCGAAGAAATCGCATAATAAAAAGAGCTACCAAAACAAGATACGCCGAGAGAAGGCGCCGAAAAAAGAAGAATACGCAACGCACATCGCCAAGGTGGTTCACCTCGCTGCGGCGCCGAGCTCTTGAGACCCCGCACGAGCTCGCGCCGGGCGCTTGTGAATCGCAAGCAGCCAGCCACAGCGGCTGGTTGCACAAGCGATTCCGTGAAGAACAATGGGTCGGAGGTTAGAGCAGATTGGTATGTACGGCTGTCGGGCGAGTGGACCTGTGCTGTGCCCCATGACGTCCTCCACAGTAGTAACCTACAAAACATCTCCTCCGCAAGGAAGTCGTCTCGCCGGGCATCGGTGAAAGACAGCAGTGCTTCCAGAGAGATATGTTCCCCACGACGGTGACGCAGCTCCGAGCGCGCTGCTCTACCACGTGCTACGAGACGTGACTTCGAGGCTACCAGATGTGTGATGCAATGACCGGACATGCCGACGCCCTGAAGCCAAAACCGCGTACTGTGTCTTCTTCCTTCACTCCTCGACTTACACTCTATCCGGCTTCCTTGAACTATTTCCCGTTTTCTATAGCGCTTTATCGCCGTTCGTTATTGATTTTTAGTTCCTTATTGTTCTTCGCTTGATTATGTTCCTAATGTTTAGGTTTCGGGTATTATACAAACTATGTGTATGTATGTTTGCATTTATTGGCGCAAGGGTAACTAAGACCAACGAGCGCCAAAACTATGTCGCGTCGTTTTTCATAGTGAGGTTTGTGCTTAAAATATGTATGAAATGAGTATGATATATCTTAAAATATTGTATATATGGGTGTAGACGGCCCGAAGACGAAAACGACTTGCTTACTGTTTCATCTTGTATTTATTATTGTCTACGATCCTGAAAACCTGTGAGCATATTAGTGAACCTGCATGCGACTACTGAGCCATCTTTGTAGTGCCACTATTTTTGTGTTGCCCTCAAGCAGCGGTTACACTAGTTGTGTTAGGCAGTATGAGCCCCAGGTTGATTGCTGGTTTGTGTGGCATCTTTTCTGCTGGAGTCGAAACAAAAACAACCATGCTTGATTTTTGAATATTCCTTTCATTTTAACCACAGTGGCCAGGGTCCGAATTAATTTGTTGTCTTGAACTCAGCGCACTATAGGGGGCACGTTTGGGTGCCCTACATAAAGTGTGGATTTTGACTATATCTTTTTTGCTGTGTTGAGTACTTTTTTACTGATGCTTGTTGCGGCTGCTGGAAACTGTGTTTTTCTCAATTTTGCGTCCTACCGCAAATAATTCGTTTGCAGTCTCGTTGGAATGTAAAGAGAGACTGAGGTAAAAGCGAGCAATATTTTAAAGGGTCCTTTTTTATGCTAAGAATAGCGCTACGCAAGGTAGATCAAATAGGGAAGCTTCTGGTTTGCCTCCCTTTAACCGCATTTTAGAAACCGCGTTTAAATTCTACCTTCAGACACTACCCGATCGTGCCTTCTGAGTATTTCCTCTTCGTGCCTCGAGGTCTCTGTTTGCGTACAATGTCTTTGAACGCGTCCCTACCACTTGGTTTGTGGCCCTATTTCTTTCTTGCCAGACCGTGATGACATGCTCCCCTTCCAAGCAGCGGCATAAAAGACAATTGTCTCCTCGGAACGTGCAAGTTTCTCGTGCAAGTGGAGCTCACTCGAGCTAAGGACAGCAGCCACGTGGTTGCCTGGGCGCCCGTAATGGTCATACTAAGCGCGTCGCCTTTACAAGGGTTCCCAACAAGCCTTCAAATTAGACACTTTCCGATATTCAGAGTGGAGCACAGTTTTCGTATGTTGTGTATTTTGCATGCAGAGTTTAGCAAAAAAACTTGACAGTGACATTTTCTTTCTTGTGATTATTTTTAATGAGGAAGAAATACGGTTTCTGGTCTGTAATTTTACTTTTAATTTCTGAACTGTCACTATAATAAAACTGCGGTCACTCCATGTGAAGTGTTCGCACAGACCAACACATCGTCTAAACGGCTTATCCAGGGCGAAGCTCTGGATAAGCCGTCTCTTGCTCTCCCGCCTCTTGCTCTCCCGCAGCCTCGTTTCGTGTCCTACCGCGACAAGGATGGCCCTGCCCGTGCGCGTGGTTTCCAGTCTGGCTATCTGCGTTTCGCTTGCGGCTCTATGATCTCGCTCAGCGTGTTGTGCAAGCCTAAGTCGAGCATGGTCTGTGTGTTTGTGTGGGTGTATAAGCCCAGCGCAGCTTTGAATGCCCGGCGTATGAAAGCGTCTAGCTTATTGCGTTCGGCCGTGGTACAGTTGTGAAAGGCGGCCACGTACGCAAAGTGGCTTATGACGAACGACTGGGCCAGCCAAAGCGTGCTGAGTTCCTCCATGCCGGCGTGCCTGCTGGCAATCTTCTTGACGAGGCAGAGTGCTCGGCTTGCTTTGATTTGCAGTTGCTTGACGGTGTGAGCGTTGCGTCGGTGTTCGTGGATGTGTTGTCCGAGTACTCTGATGGTTTCTACCTCGAATATGACCGAGCCGTCGCCCGTGCGCACTTTGATGTTTGCCGCCTTCCCGTTCGTGGGGCTTCGCGGGGCCTTCAGGATTAGTAGTTCCAACTTGGCGGGGGAGCATTGCAGTCCCGTTCCCTGGAGCTGGTCTTCAACCACTTTCACCGCGCACTGGAGCGAGTCTTCGATCTCTTCGTCGCTGCCGCCCGGCACCCAGATGGTGATGTCGTCGGCGTAGATTGTGTGGTTGACGTTGGGGGCGGTGCCGAGGCGTTCCGCAACCCCGATCATCACCAGGTTGAGCAGCGTCGGAGAGATCACAACTCCTTGCGGCGTGCCCACGCTGCCCAACGTTTTTGTTGGTAGTTCTAAGTCTCCGGCCATGCAACGCGCCGAGCGCTAGCTTAACTAGGAACAGCATGTGAGACGAGCGACTGATGGCGCACAAGAGAGCGCGGACAGCGAGCTTCATCTTCCCAGCGCGTAAGCCAGGCTTGTGCTAGGAGGGAAACCATCGGCCGCCGCTAAGCAGCGCGATCACAAAAGATCAAAACAGATTTTTGTCTTCAATTTTATGAGAGTGTTTGCTTTCCGGAACTGGTATAATTGCCACATGTACGGAAAAGGGTCCATCCGCGGGCGCGCACTTCGAGCACCGAGCGGAGCGCTTATCTGGGAACGCAATCGGAGATCAGCGTCAACTTGCAGGCGCGCAAGAACAGCGCGGAGAGATTAGGGGCTCAGGTACAAAAGGTTAACTTCTACAACATGTGCGTCAGCTTCCCGAGCGCCACAGGCCAGCCCCGCTCACGGAGCGAAACCATCGGCCACCCGCAAAGCAGCCGAAACGAGGGGAGGGGGAAAAAAGAAAAAAACCCACCTCGCATGACGTCGCCCACATATAGGTAGTGGCGTCACGGTGCTGCGTTCAAGAAGGTTAAAAATTGCAATTTTTTTACCCTATTGGCTGCGCCGCTGCTTAAGGGGTGTGGTCGGCCTTGGCCCCTACGGGATATGGTTTGGGAATACGCGTCCCGGCACCGCCGGCCCATTCACGCGCGGTGCGGCGAGCGGCCGAAGAATATATGCCTGCGCGCAAGTCGGCCGAGACCTTGGCAGGTTCTTGATCATCGATCGCTGAAACGGACGCGGATACAAAGTTACACATACAAGAAAGAGGGTGACAGTGAAGTGAAAAGTTGTATTAGGGACTCTCATTCCCAACTTTAACGACAGCGGCGAAGAAATATCTGCCCCGACGTAAAGCCTAAAGTTCCCAAAATTCGATTACGTGCATACGAAGCCGGCGGCGAGCGGTTCGAGAAGACCCTTTCGTCGCGCGCGCGCGTGATGCGTTTGGGTCCCCCCATAACTTTGCGGGGCCCCCAACGCTCGGTTGTCCTATTTTAAAACTCCCAATTACCCTAATTCATTAACGACGTGTTTCGCCTCGTACACAGCCTCGCCTTCTGTGAGCAATCGTTAGTTTCATTGATGCTAGAGGAAGGCAGGCTCACTGTAAACATAAAAGAGCCCACGTTACAATTATACATTCCCACGCCGAAGTCATAATGAAAACTAAACATAGCCATGTCCAAACCCACTCGCAGGCGTTGAAAACTCGCGTTCGTATACCATTTATACATTGCGGACAAGTTGTCGCGAAAAGTAAACATATCAGCCGTGCAGAGTACAGGCTACGGCAGTGATCGTTAATCAAATCCGAGAATAACTATGAAAAACACTGTAGGGTTAATAGGCACTGATTAACCCAAACTGCGCATCATAGCAGTACTTTTAAGCATGCGCGGCGAAGCAATGCGATCACCGTTCTCACGCAGTCATTCATTTACGAGGCAAGGCGAGCAGCACTATAGGCGCGGTGAGATCACAAGTGAGCGACGCGCTTGCGTCGCTGTTACAAGGTGTTTCCTTGCACACACAGTCTCGTACATGTCACGTCACAAGTATTTCATAATGAATTTACAGTGTACTTTTCTCGGCATCAGTTGCATCGTCCTTGGCGTTAGCTGGCTGCGAACGAGCTGTGGGGCGCGGTGGTGTCGCCGGGAAAAACGAGTCGCTGATTGCTCGCCCGGATTATTCGGGTTGCAGACAACTTTTTTGGGTAATTTGAATCAAATCCACAAGGAACGGGAACGTTGGCCCCAAACACACACACACACACACAAACACGCGGCTGCACACGCACAAGAAATGGGTTGTAGCAGACGACAACCCGACCCGGCGTCCAACAAGTGACGTCATTCGTAGGTGGCGCGACGGTATGTCCTCGGGGCCAATAAAGACGGGAACGGGAACACAGTTCCTAATTGAGATGGTAGACTAACGCAAAGTATGCAAGAAGCGAATAGGAGAAAGGTGAGTGGGAAACTTTGGAACCGGACTTCGCAACAGTCGCAGAGACGCACTGGTATAATTACCGGAGAAGAATAACCTGAGCGTAATGAACACCTTCTTCCGGCGACAGCAAAAACTGGTAATGGGCATGAAAAAGTAAGCGACGGTTCAACAGAGAGGGGCATTGACTTCATGTATAGTGACAATAAAGATATTGTTCATGACGTAGAGGTCCCTGCCAGATTCACAGCAGCGAGCATAGGATGTGTAGATGCAACGTAAGGCTGAATCTCAAACCACACAGCAGGAACCTCGTAAAAGTAATACCATCAGCAACAAGTCAGTGACAGACAGCAGGCAATAATGGAACCCCTTCTCCCCATACAAATTCGCACTTCTAAACGCGGAAAAAAACACAGTGAAGACTGGCAAAATGACAACCTAAAAAGGGTAATAACCGAATCTACAGCAGCTTTAGAAGAAGAAACATACAGGAAACAAACCGTAAAACTATTCAGAAAAGGAGGTAACTAATTATGAAACGTTAGAAAATGACAGTGTAGAGTGATGCGGATGAGAATAAGTTACTGGAGATTTTAAAATGTATAAAAGATATAAATCAAGAGACATTTGTGCCTACAACATGGCAGTAATCAAAGAAACTCTCGCAAATAGAGAAAAAGTAAAAGTAAATTAGAGAAAGGGAGATGTTGGTAAACACAATGCACACACTCAAAGACGAACATGAGAAAATAACGCTCACTGTGGATTAGTTATTACAAATAGCATAAGGATTCTGTACCACTCTATACGCCAGCGCCGTCCTACCAGGACTACTACTGAGCATGCAAGCTTAGCTCGCGAAGGCCTACGAATAACCAAAGACGAAGTAGGAAGGGCTCCAAACAGAATGAAATGAGGTAACGTTGCAGGCGACGACGCCATAACCATTTCTTTTATTGAGAGAGGACAAACTGTACTGAGACGGCTTGCTTCACCATTCCTGGAATGCTTAGACACAATAAAAGTGCCGAAGGCTGTAAGAACGCCAGCATAATTCTGCTTCACAAAAGGGGAGGAATAATACCTTCAGAATTACAGACCTATAAACCTACTCTGAGTCGAGCACATGCTTTTTAACAAAGTAATAGTTAACCACATAAGTGCCAGCCTAGATGTCGAACAGCTGAAGAGTCCGCTGTGTTTAGGAAAGGATACTCAACAGTACATCGCCATCATGTCATTATTAAATTATTAAAAAAATTTACAAGGTACACCAAGCCGATTTATATGAATTTATAGACTACGAAAAATCGTATCAGTAGAAACCAGAACACTGGTAGAAGCTATAAAGTCCACAGAATCGAGAAGTATAACAAAGTGTACAATGTACAAGTTGGTAATAATTTAAAAATAGCTGCAGCGCGAATATAAACAAGGGCACAGAGAGGCACTGGACGAGCGCTAGAAACCACTGGAAAACAAGCTACGGCAGAAATAATTGATGCACACGAAAGTCAAAGACAGGGTAGTAAATGTGCGAGCCTGGCGTCAATAACCTTGTCCTAAAAACAGAATTCTCCTATCCTACACGCCCTGTATATACATAGGGTGGGACTTAACTTGGTGCCTGTGTAGATTGTGCCAAGTGTGTGAACGGGTGTTGATGTGGTGGAGTGATCATGATTATACGTTATTTTCTTTTTTCTGTTCTTGTATTTTGTTCATTTTTTATAATTGCTTTTTTAGTTGTCCTAACATGACACGTGCTTATAAAGGGGACGAGATTTCTTTTATGGAATTCAGTTGGAAGTTGGGGCTCGTCCCGTGTCTTTTTGCGTCCTTGTTTATATTCGCGCTGCAGCTATTTTCTGAATAAAAGAAAGGTGTGTGTAAAACTTCTATACCACTTATGTCAAGTATGTATGGGCAGGATAATTCTTCACAAGCAAAGCGACAAATTCTCTGCGCGAAAAGGCGTTAGCTATTCTGATAAAATCTCGTCATAGCTATTCACTGAATGTCAGGTTTCGGTATTCAGGAAGCTTGACTGGAAAACATAGTGTTATAAAAAAAGGGGCAATACTTGAGCCATATGAGATTTTTACACGGCATGGTCTTGCTAAGTAAGAATGTGGAAGAACTGCAAAAAAATGCTTGGGAGAATAAAAGCGGAGAGAAAAGCGGTGTGACTAACGATAAATATAAATGAATGTAAAGTCACGATGAAGAAACTTGCCAAAACCGCCCTTTTCAGCCTTTACCGAAATGCTAGAACAAGGTAAAGGGCATACCCTGAACGAACGAGTAATCAGAGCTGACAGCAATCACGAGAGACAAAGTTCGCGCTGAATAGGCATGGGGTTTAGCGCTTTTCTTAAACCCTCCCTAATATAAAAAGTAAGCTACCTCTATCACTCAAGAGAATATGCAACCAAACAGCCAGCCGGTGATGACACATCAAGCGGAAGCACATCGCCTTACTAAACAACTAGAAAGCAAAGTGATAGCCGAGGTCATCCAATTACATAGGTCCGTCGCAGACCATGGATCTTGTCATCTATCTTGCGGTGACGTGACACGTTTAGGCGGTTCGGTGTATTCGTTCAAGTACCTCTGGCTTGTCACCCCTCGCTTGATTATGAATACATTCAAGACAAAACGGCGTGACAGAGCACGAGACATAAGGTACTCAAAATGCTCTGCACAGGCTAACAATGTCAGATTTATATTTCATCTGCAAAAAAAGTGCCGGAACAAACGTAGCAAAAATACAGTATAAAATAAAACTGATCAAAACATACCTGAAGGCGGCGGGCTACACGTAATAGAGAATTTGCAAAACCTCTTGTCCTGGAAAGAGGCACAGAGCTCCCACTTTCTTTGCTGGAAATTCACAGCCCGAGCACGAGCAAATGCTGCTGTCTTTGTAATTTCATGCGAAGCACCGTGCTTTCAATTATGAAGTCTTCTTTGTCCTTGTCGGCGTAAAGCATTCGACTGTTTGAATGTCGGACTTGCAGCGTCAAGAACAGTCCCTATTGGACCCTAAACGCCATTCTGCAGACAACATATATCCTGCAGTTCTGTGTTGAATTTTAGCGCCAAGCGATTTTGTTGAGCACCAGTGATAACGAAGGATAAAGATATGCTTCGTAATAAAACCAGGTTAGCCGCCTAGGTAAACCAGACTTCCGTGAAAAACCTACCGCGCGTGCGTACTACCGTAGGTGCGCTCGTCCAATGTCCTACCAACCCAACTTTTTTATTGTATAGACATACCTTTTCCTATAGCGTAACAGAAAAACCCAAACACAGTGCGAAGTCGGGGATTTAGTTGGCTGCTCAACTTTGAATAATTACGCACCCATACCGCATGTGCAGCAGTGAAAAAGCACTTGTATTAGGGCGGAAAATAATTTTCTCCTTTTAACAGGCCTAAACAAGAAAAGACTGGGAAACACGTCTTTGACAATTTAAACACACTGGCGCCATTTTCTACTGGAATTATATGAACAGGACATGTTTAGTAACATTACAATTTGTTCTCAATTTGTTTTAAAGCACCATAGGTGCTCGTCCAGATATCACGACAGGAAGAAGAATACCTTAGCAATCCCAAAGTGGTTAACACACACTGCTCGTGGGTGTTCCCCTCCAATAGTTTCGAGGTAATGTAGTCTCCGAGTAAATACTGGGTGCCTTCAAAAGCGTCGTGTATGTGTTTAGAGATAAAGCACTGCTTAGAACATAATACTGAATCGAAGGCCTTCCCTGTTGGGAAAAGTGGCAATTTATTCTCAAACCTAGTGTCAATGCCCATGCCAAAGCAACATTGCCTATTACAAAAAACCAATGGCCGCCATCTAGCGTGACGATGTAGCTTTATTTTATTCTTACGATAAGCCATTGCCGAATGGTCTTTAGAAAGCAGCCACTAAAACCTTGAATTTCACGGGAACGGAACCAAGTCCATTTTTTATACTCGTTATTGAAATGGCAGCACTAGTTAGACGCCTTTCAAGTAAGTCCTGAAAATGGCTAGTTTTTGTGCGTGTCCAAATATCGTGAAATTGCTCACAAAATTACGCAAACGTAAAGGCACAGACATCTTACAAAACCGCGGTTGGCACCACATACGCTATTTTTGGGACAAAACACAGAATAGTAAGAGCGTTACTTTGTTTGCCTTCTGAATTGCTTGACATAATGTGTAGCGAAAAATAACTTAGGGTATATTCGGCTTTTTATGTATTTCGAAAAAAAAGCGTTCCTTCAGCGGCAAAATCAGGTTTCGCGTAAAACGTGAAGCGAGCGAGCGTTTCTTTATTAGGTGACTGTCTTCATGTACGTGCTTATACTAAAAAGACAGAAATAGAATCAACTGAAACGTCCACAAGGAATAATAACGGGTTACGCAACACAGAGAGACAACCCATTAAAAATTAAAAAAAACAGGAGCTACGTTCAGAGGCTCACGTGAAAGTTTTAGTAAACCTGAATATCTGCGGTTAAACATAATTTTCGTAAACAGTAGGTTAAAGAAAAGCGTATATCCACTTTGAATTACGACGAAATATTGTGCTTACATGAAAATCTTTTCGAAAAGCTTCACGAATGGCAATTCGAGCAACGTACTGTGCGACAGCTTTTTCTTGCGTTCTCGCGGTTGCATGTAGGGAAACAACGTTTCTTCTATTGCTGTCATTAAAAAAATGGCACAGCTCACACTAGTTGTGCAAAGCTGGAAAAACAGTAGAGCTGGGGGTCGGCTTAGTATTTCCCCGCACTGAAAAAAACTTCCAGGGAAAAGGGAGCTGCCGGACAGCACCAGTGCAAAGCCATTTTGGGTGGTGCTTTAAAGCAGTTTATATAAAAGTATGTATAGTGGTTAATTCAGCAGCAATCGTCGTAATCCCTTTTGCCGCCGTCTTACGACGGCACAGCCACGTAGAGCAAACCCTCGTATAGCGCGTCCTCGCCTCGGTAGACCTCCACTTTGTTGTCTGCTGTCCCGATGGCCGACTCTACGTGTGCATTGTGAAGGGACGCCTTGACATATTCGTCATCATCATCTTGGGCGCAGTGGACCCGTGGCGCGCCGGTAAGTACAGGACGACAACGACGAAGGGGGAGCTCCTCATGTGGCCGAAGCCAACGCGGGAGCCTGAACGACGCCGGGTGGTCGCCGCGGGGCACGCGCTCACGTGTGCTTGGTATTGGGTGCGGAGTACCTTCATCACCAGCCTATGTACGCCCACTGGAGGACAAAGGCCTTTTCTATTATTCTCCAAATACCACGGTCCTGTGCTAATTGCGACCAATTTATCCCCGCAAACTTCTTGATCTCCTCTGCACATCTAACTTTCTGCCGCCCCCTACAACGCTTGAATTCTCTAGGGACCTCTTGCAACAGAGTACCATAGGACCGGACAGTGTCCGTCCGAGTCCGTGCGCATAAAAATAACAATCGCAAAAAATCGCACAGGCACAGGCAGGATTCGAGCCTGTGTCTGGTAGACCAGACAGAGTTAGTGTCAGTCGTCTTAATCATTGGGCTACGACCGTGAGTTAGTACCCGAGGGTCAAACGGCTTACTCCCTCGCCTGTAACGGTGCGGAATAGCTTAGGACCTTCCGCGTCCATTCGTGCGCACACCATTATTAAGATAAAATCAAGCGAAATTTATTTGAGCCTTCAGTTGCAGTTTTATTTACGAAATATTCAATGTGCACCTCACAGCTCACATCGTAGGACGGTCAGGGCGCAAATCGGATGTCGCTCGGGGCGCAACATGGCCGTATATCATTTCGAGTCCCCGTATTCCGCACGCTCGCCATCATCCATGGAGTGGAGATACTGCCAGTTTTTTTGCTAGAGCCACTGGTTGAAGGCCGTGCCCGACGCCTAGTGGCTTGGACACCGGTCTGTAGCTGCGACGCACGCGCTCACGTTGGCTCTGGATTTTCTATCTCCGCCGCACGAACTTGTGTCTACAGGAACAGCTCTGATCCTAAAATGCTCGATAAAGTATATATAAAAATTTTTGCCTGCGTGCTTGGCTCCGCCATGTTCCGCAAAGTTCCTTGTGCTACAAAAAGCAAACCCCATCTGTGCAGGCACAGTCAACTTTCATCTACCAAATAAAGGGCACTCGTAGGATGGGTTCGTGCATGCATAGTACGTAATTAAAATATCATACTGCTTTTGCCAGCCGTTTGTGGGAAACGTTTATCAGTGTTACGTGCTCTTGTCGGAAGTCCAGTTTTCTACTTCTGCACTTATTTACAGCTCCATAAATTTTGTAATCAAAGCCGTTGGCAAACTTTATGTGAGGGCTCTTCAAGCGTATCCTAGGTATAACAATGTGCTTAGGCGCGTTTGGCAGAGGTTTAGCACTAACCTCCGATCTGTACTCTCGTGAAGGAGGCCTCGACAGGAGATGTACAAGTATCAATTCGCCATGCCTCGTGGACAAAACTATATGAACGTATTCGTGCCGAAATAAGTTAAAATTTAAATAAAATAAACACAGAAACAACCGACAGAAGGCAGCTGGTAAACAGTCTAGTCTGCCCGATAAGGCGAAGTAGAATTTAAACCTGAACTTTTTGCGACTGAAAAGTTTCGTGCTGACACTAAATACAGGGACAGCCCTGGTATACAAACAGAACTACAGCCACACCCTTGCAAGGACTGAATGGACCACGTGAAATGGGTTGCTAATCAAAACATGAGCTTTTAAACCCCAAAATACACAAATTAGTGTAACATCTTGTTGGTTTTTCCTGAAAAAAAAATAAAGCCTGCCAGTGCTTTCCAAATATATTGTTTAGGCTATTTGTAACTTACTCCGGAGGGTTTGCAAGCGCTGAAGTAACCACCGGAGATTCCCGCTAGGGCAAGCTGGGGCTAGCAATGTGTCGTTCGTCACGCGCTGGAGCCTTCAATTTCCACTTCATTCACAGCTCACTGTACGGCTCTTTTTTGTGCGAAATAATGCCTGTTTTGCAAGTTTTCGCTAAGTAATATGGGTTTTTGTACTTTCGTTTGATTTTATGGTGTGTATTTCTTGTTTCAACTTACCAACAAACGATTTGTATGGCGGCAGCTGTAGAAACTGGTGTTTATCGGCAGCGCTGACTTTGAGTTGACCACCGACCGGCTAACCGAAGAACCAAGAAATGCTATCCGATTTTTTTATTTCCGGGACTTGTAAGCTCGCGAGGCGTTCATTTCTAATTTCAAGTTTCCAACTGAGAAGTTACTATGGCCCCACTAAAAAACTCGCTCACGCAATATGTGGGCGTATTTTTAAGTGCAATGCACTTCTTAAGCGACCCTGAACCTGCGTCCACCGGCGATGTCCGCGCACGTGGAGATGGGCGCGCGCAGCCTGGCCACTGACATAGCACATACCCACGTGGGGGATTGGCCAGGAATCTTCTCGTCTTCCTTGACAACGGGGGGAGATGGGCGCGCGCTGCCTGGCCGCTGACATGGCACATACCCACGTGGGGGATTGGCCAAGAATCGGGCGTGAGAAGGGCTAATGCACCTGCTTAAAGGAGTACTGACACGAAATCTCAAAGCTGAGATCCGCTCTAGCAATCAAGTACAACGACAACACAAATAGGTGTCTGTGAATAAATGCATCTTTCTTTCTTTGTAGTTGTGTGTGTGTGTGTGTGATCTCTCTTTCGCGAACATTACCGAACCGCGCAAATTCAACTCGTGCATTCGCACTTTCACATTCTTCCCCTCGGGGAAATGCAGGGAATTATTTTGGTTTATTGTGCCTTTTTTGCGTCAATGAAATGACAAAAATGCAGTGCCACTACAATCCCCAGTTCACACAAAAAGGAGGATAAGCGTTTCGGTGGGGCAAGGGTTAAAAGTATTTGAGGAAAAAAGATTGCGGCTAGAAAGACAGTTTTCTAGAATTTTTTCTGCAGACAGTTACTGGGTCACCTGCGAACTTTGGTTAGAAGCACAAAGTGTGCCAAGCCGTGAAAGCTGAGTGTCGTTGTTTTGCCAAACCCAAGCACCACGTGTTTCTTCCTACGAGATCACGTGGTGGAGTCGTTACAATTTTTCTTTAGCCTATGCGTTCCTGCGCGGGTAGCTTATTCGCTCTTTTTCAATGTGCTTCAAGTGTTGAAGTTGTTCAATGTTTCACATTGCATTTAAATTGTTCACAGCGACTTACTAGGCAAGAAAATCTGGCGGATACCCGATGCTTGCAGTCCATGCTTCAGATGGACAATACCCTTCTCCGTATATTGCTACCGCGTCTTCTATCTGGTACCAAGATATTCCAGAAATGCGCATTCAATTATTTGGTTCATAAAAGCGCGCGAAATTATATTGCTGGGTTGTTTAGATGAAGTTTTCTCAAGAAGACGTGGACTTATTTGCTTTAATGAAATAACAGGCCTGAGCACATGACTCAGCGATGAGGCGTAATTACAGTTGCAGGCGTAATGTAAATGCTTCTGTAATGCGCCACCACACCACTGTGACTTCTGATGTCAACATCATTTTTACAGCATAGTAGCCTTTGGAAACATACGAATGCGAACATGAGTTCTCCGACCAGTTGTACTCTGCTGATGAATCCGGTGGTAAACATTCAGATAAATAAACGAAATACACTCAAACAGGCAAAGCAAGAAAGTCCAAGAAAGAGCAAGAACGCAGATGAGAGCCCACGCATTGTCTTCATTCGGTAGAAATATTTTAGCTTACGCTATTCATCATCAGCAGCAGCCGCCTCTCTACGCACACTGCAGGACAAAGACCTCTTCCATTATTCCCCAATTACCCCTGTCTCCAATTGCCCAAATTGGACTATTCAAAGAGTTATCCAATGTAATGACTTCATTCAAAGCGGTCTGCCAAAAAAAACACTACGTTTATACATAGTTCTGCTTATTCTTGCAACGAAATGCTTGCCGCTCCATAACATCGTCATTTGGCAAGCTCTCTCTCTTCTAAAATTTTGTTTTTGTGTGAACAATGAGCCATTATGATCGGAAGCTGGGTAGCATGTATTTGATTTGAACGGGGCAAGAGGTGCCTGCGCTATGCAATACACAGAACGATTGGTCCATATTTGCGGGAATGTGTAAAATACCTCAGCAACCCAGGCGTAGGTGCAAAAAATGAGTATAAAATGCTGTACATGGTACAGTATTTACGCAGCTTGAAGGTTTTACCGCAATACCGCGCTATGCTTGTAAAGAACGTTCTTGATATACACGGTATCTGAAAATTTAGGTAGCGGTTGGGTGACCTTGAACAGCCATTCCTCTTGTACGGCAATCTTTGCTTGCCTTTGGTACTGCTGCGAGACTACCCAAAAGCTTAAACTGGAGAATAGTGTGCTATAAGGGTGGTCGGACATATCAATTTTTTCTATTTATTGAAATTCTCACCGCTGACATAGCTGTGAAACTAAGAAAGAAGCTATTACAGTACATGTAGCGCACACTGCGGTCTCAACCGTTTGGAAACTTTTTTGTGCCTCGACGGGTACAACGTTGAATTACCAGCCGTCATGGCATGGGTTCGACACTCCTTCATGAGTGTCCCATAATGCCCCACGTCGGTGAGCATCACAGCTTGCGGACATAATTAGATGAGCGGCATTGAAACCTGTTTACATCCACCACTCTCTATTTTTAAAGCTTCGGGCAGTGTTCTGGTCCTCAAATAACACCGATTAGGAAGGGCAGCGCATTGCACTTGCACGTTACTACGTAGAACTTACACAAAATTACAACACGCAAGGTGACAACGCCACGCTGTATAAAACTATGCGCGATCCCACTTGTATGAGTTCGCTTTCTTGGATAACTTCGCTCTTTGAAAAATTTACGGTTGCGCAATAGGAAGAAACCAAACATTTTACTTAAAAGTCACACGTGCCTTTTATTCTACTCGGCGTTTGTGTACGGCAGCACTGCAAACCATCAATAAATAATCTGGTCTTGATAGCTCAGCTGAATTCAAAATCCTCAGCTTTTACTTTAAGGACGTAGTGCATGTTGAGAGTGCCTTACGATCTTACACCAACCGTATAAATTTACAATGCTGACCACCAGCAGCCACATTCCTTACGATTAGCCAAGAGAGTGTAACCGCGGAGCGTTCACTGTATGAAGGATGGTCGCTTACACCAGAAATGATTTGTGCTTACGTCTTTATTCATTAGCTGTGACGAATTGAGTATTTCGTGAAGCATTCATATAAAGTGGAATAGCCTAATGAATACGCTAGAACTCAACGGTAGGGGACCCGTGGCAAATTTAGACACTGTTGTGTAAACGACCAACCTTGAAAACCAGAATACACTAGGACTTCAACTACAAACAATCAGAACTGCCCGTTTGGGACGTCTTTGTACTAACTGGCCCTCTCCGCTCCCGTGATTACCACCGTACCTTGGCAAAAGCAAAACACAGTTGAGAAGTTTGCAATGCTAATGTCGCGGCCTGGAGGTAATTGCGCGGAATGCAAATGTTCGGAAGATGTTTATGTTCTCCTATATGCACTAATTGCTATTTCACACAGCATCACAACTGACACATACAAATTTTGCTATAAATTATTCAATAAGAGAGCAGCCCCCATGTAGGAGGCGGTTCTGAGAAATCCCCAGTTCATTTGAGTTTGATTAAAACTCGAACCAAAAGTGCTGTTCCAGTTCCCGAGTTTGCAAGACATTGACCAAAATTTGGTGAACGCACCAAAAGCCAGGGTATTGTTCATTGCCAAATTTAAGGAAACTTTTCCCGTGTAATGCTTAAGCCCAACACTTGAACTTGCGAGGAGGGCCAAGGTTAGCGAAAACTTTGTTCAATCTAGCAGTGCGAACACACCCGCACCTAATTAAAGGCGAGATTATTTGCTCCTTCCCCTAAACATATTCCTCCTAGCATTGGATGTGCCAGGCGTTTTGTACCCAGAGAAAGTTTTTTGGCGCCGGTGAGCAAAGATGTCTACTGTTAACCTTAAGCAATCCTGGGCCTACGCAAAGGTGGTGGAATAAATTAATGCTCTTCCTTGACTTCGTAGGCATTTGCAAAAACTGCGAGCAGTGAAAGGCGGTGTGTTGCACCAAACATAATTTTCCTTTTGCCTGGAAATATCGGTCACAGACGTTTGTAGGTTCCATTCGGGTTCCATCAGTGATTGTATATGCAGTTGTAGTAGCAGGGCTAGTAGTAGTATTAATAGTAGTAGCAGTAGTAAGTTAAGACCACTTATTTTACTGCTTGCCGATTAACTGTCATATTTCAAAGCGTTAGACAGGTGTATCAGATAATAAAACTAAACGTTGTTACTTCTGTAGACCGGGCGACCTTTTTATGTAGACATCTTTGGGTCTGTAGACCTATACGCTTTATAAATAAAATAAATAAAATAAAATAAAACACCGGTATTGTGCACTTTTAAACCAAGTTCTGTAGGCCAGATGACATGTTTTACACTTTTATTTCTCTGTAGAAAACTTTCAGTATTGAAACCTACAAACTCTGTAGTAAAAATAAAAGCAATACCTAACTATTTTGTACATTTTACTACAAATTTCAACAGTAAAGATGGAAAGCACAACAAAGGCCAGATGCAGACAAAATATTCATTTAAATTGGGCAATATCCTAATTCGCCTCACACAATAGTAGTGATGCCCTAATTAAAAAAAATGTACCCAAGTTACAGAGGTGACTTTTGGGAAGCACACTTTCTAGCGATAAATTGTGTCTAGCTCCTTCGAGGTGGGCTTACACTGCTGCCCAGCACAATTTGCGCAAGAGAACATTGGGCACCCACTCACGTCTGCTCAAAACACAGGGCTTGAGGTTTTCAAAAAGAAAGACATCATGTTTGATGGTGGCTTTCAGAAATGTGTTACGAAATTATGGTTTTCTAATTTGAATCGCCTTTGAAGCCACTGGTTATGTGATGGTGATCAACAGAAAAACCACGCCTTCTTCTGTTACGCAAGACCCAGCTTTCGTTCTCTGTTCTCTGATTAGTCCTACTGTGCTGATGAGTGCTGTAGGCGTTGAGGCATGAATAAACTGTTAAGGTGCCCGGGGTGGTTTAGGTGTTGCATATAAAAATGAAAAGAAGAGCACAGTTAGGACACGGAAGAAGGAAGGCTTCACACACCCGAGGGCTGAATGTATCGCCTTTCTTTGGTGCGTGTTCTATCGCTGCCGTACGTTTGACGACGATTTGACCCAATGCGCACAAATTAGGAATTGAATGTATAGGCTATAAAGCTGCCGAACTGAAACGATTACTTTATATGGCCTTGATTAGCTTTTTTGTTATCGACGGAGCTTTAATGTAGATTGACCTTTCATATGAAGGCGCTATGAGGCTTTATTTAGACTTCAAACTCGGCTGTATTGGAAACACTTAGAGCCTAAAGCGGAATGCAAAATGCGGCATAGCTGGCAGATGTTTACTACAGAAGAAAAAACTGTTCCTTCTTCAAAAAGGCGCCTCTTTTCATGCACATACTTTTTCGGCTTTAGGTGTACGTCTCAAGCTCACTCTCATAAAATGTGTGGTAGTATTATTTCATTGAAGCTCCTGTAAGACTAAATGATCTTTTAATCTGGAAGGCAAAAGAGGAATATGTTTTTGGTTTACTGGTGACTTGCCCCACCTGCTTCCATGGGTAACATAATTATTTCTATTTAATTTACTATTCGCAGAAAAGGCTGACCTAAACATTTTACCAGAAAATAGGAAACAACTGGAAATAAAAAAAATACTTTACTTTGCGTGCAAGCGAAAGAATGGCGAGTGGCGGGTGTAGAAGCCAGTAAAGAGGTTATATATACCTCATAATAACGGTTGCAACCTGCTCGTCTCACTTGAGCGTCTGAATAACGCGCTCAGAACAGTCGCTTGTTGAGAAATGTTTGCAGATAATTATGCCTCTATCATGGCATAGCAGGTAAATGGGAAAATATTGCGTGATCTGAATGGAACAAGTTTTAAACATTAAATTTGTTTTTCCCGCGACCAGCAAATAAGGCAACGCATTCAATGTAGTGGCTAAGAAGTTCTAGTAATGCATTTCCAGTCGGAAGTTCCAGTAATTCACTACACGTTTTCCTGTTTATTCTCTAGACGAGCTAAATTTTTTTCGTGGTCCCCTCGTCCCGTCAGAGCCGTGTACTTTGTTCTGTATGGACTTGTTTTTTAGAAAAATGAAAGCCATATTATCTGACCTTTTTCAATTCCGAAGACCACTGCTTGTACCCGGGAGCTTTGTGCCTTGCTACAAAGGGCAATCATTGGGTCAAAAGTCCTTGTTAGTCTTAGTCGAATGAATTGTATGCAGCTATGACAAGGACTTGAGAACGTCTGCGGCTCCGTCGTCAAGTGTAGCTAAACAAATGTAAGCAACGGTTTATACTTTGACATGATCAACTTTTTTGTAGAAAAAAATTGTCGTGTAGCCTACGATTGCCACACTCAGGTCAATCTTTTGTGACGACAAAAAGAGGTTGCAATACTATTGAGAATAAGAGTGAAATCAATTTTGGATGGTAGACTTTGTATATCAGCAAAATTACAGCGAAGGCCCAGATGACTAGAAATGAACGGCATTGCAGTGATTTCTAAAGAAATGTCGTAGGAAAGAAAAGGTAAAAAACAACGACCGTGCATCAGATCACGGAAGTCATGTGCGTGTCATCTGATCGAGCACTGGAATATTGTTATGACCATCGTTTCTTTTCTTTTTGTGCTTGGTCTCTAGTTTTTCCGGTTGTTGTTTGTCTATCGATTGAAGTAGTTTTCTCAGCATACTGAATGAATGATGCCACTAGGAATTTTTTTCACGTCGGCTAGTTTTCCGATGCTGGATATATCTTCCCTTAAAAATTATGGCGCACATGGTCAAGAAGAACTGCTCCTCAATTAGGCTGAGGATCTTATAGGCTGTCACGATTTGGCCTGCAATTGTGAACGTTGGAGGGTCGGTGTACCCTCCCACGTTCACGATACTCTGGATACACTCGATTCGGCTGATATACCGAGCCTGGTGTATCAGCCGAATAACACGCCTTAGTGAGAGGCATTAGTAGTGAGAGGTCCAGTAAACGGTGCAGGAAGGTTCATGTTTTCATGGTAGTATTGGCGTTTGGGAGGTTAGATCATGTGGCATTCAACTTGGTGGTGGGTAGAGCTTGACTCTTTTTTTCTTTATAGAGGAGTTAGATGCGTTCACGGAGTCTTCTTTACGTCGGTGATTCCTCGCTAGGCGCTGTGGAGAGGAGTATGTCAGTACCTGCTGTTTGGTTAGCTATGCTTACGAGTGGCTGGAGCAGCTTTTCGTTTATTGGTAATGTAGCGGTTGGCTGATGTACTCGGTTTAGGAGGCCCTGCTCTCTTTGAGAGAAAGGTGCCCAATATAGGGTTTTTTTTTAAGTTCATAAGTTGTGGACTGAACAAATGAACGGTATTTTTCTTTCCGGTGGGTTCTCTTCGGAATTTTGTGATCCTATGTTGTGGCTTCGGCAGGGGCGCCTTTGACTGTTAAGACAGGTGGGCAGAGACCTGTATTTGTGCTCATTAAATCTCGGGAAATAATGACTCTACATGGGCTTAGTATGGGGGATAAGGAAGTCTGTGAGCGTGAAGATCAACTTTTTGCATGGCTTCCCAAAGCTTTCGATATTGATGAATCGCATGTATATTGTCCAAGGATGAGTGTCCTGCAATAAATTCACGCGTTATCACAGGTGGACGCTTGACGCGCCAATGCTTTTCAGATTCAGTATTAAGTGGTGGTTGGGGTATTTAGGACACTCACAAATGGTTACTAAGAAGGAACTCTTGCTTTAGCCACTAAGCGGTATTTCAATGCAACTATGACCAATTTCTAGATGAAGTTTACGTTGTAAGATGAGATTTTCCGTTTATCCAGAATTCTGAGTAGTTAGGAGAAGCGAGTTTGGGGGTTCAAAGTTGGTGTAACAAAGGTCTTATACCGACCCACTTAGCCTCTGAAGGCTATTAGATCAGCAGAATTCCAAGAGCATGGGAGTGTATGATTTGTCGAACGGTCTGGAAAAAGGTTCTGGGCGTTAAAACCGAAAGATATCGTGGACCGTACACATTCCAAGAGTGTGTCTTCCCTAAAATGGTAGCTGCGGCATAACGTAACTTGCGGATGGCCTAGATACTTTTGTATGTAACACTGGAAGAGATCGCAACAAACGGAAAATATCTTCGTCTGATGTATGTAGCGTGTCTCCGTAATGGTAATTTTAAAGCAAAGCTTTTTACCTCTACCAGCCAACGCCTCTTTCGCGGCGTGCGGGACAATACACTCCCAACGACGCGGAGGCGGAGGCGTGGTGGTGGGGAGGCGAGGGTTTAACTCACAGAGCATATTGTATATGGCGCGGCGAGTTTACCCAAGTTTCTCGCGCGGAGGTGCCTGCTCGGCGGCGGGGCGTTATGTGGTCCTACGCGAAAGTTGCATTAACGATTGGTTTGCAAGGCGGGAAACCATAATATAGAGAATACATTCTGAGATCTGGCGACCACAGAAGCTACTTTATGCACAATGCTTGCCACGAATGGGAGTCCATTTTTAAATTGGGGAATATCAATTCGGCTGTGCTTAAAAGGGGTATTACAAAATGCGAAGCAAGCAACTGGTTCGGATAAATAGCGTTATTAAAGTTCCCTCAGCTTTCTCAAAATTCTCAAGCTTACTAAACAAACCAGTTTTAATCGTCATAAATGAGAATCACTGATCTCACATGCTGAATTGTTTCATTGTCTGCGTTTGTGTCGCGGTGGTGTAGCCCTGAGCGGTCACATC
>NW_027526407.1:178528787-178622351 GCF_048455015.1 Haemaphysalis longicornis
CCAGTCAGTCCTACTTGTATTTGTAAGGTGATGTCTGCCGGCCGCCCGAACAGTGAGCTTCACTGGCCCGAGCATGGACTTCCTCAATTTCGAGGGCTTTGTGGACAGACATGTATTCTAGGAAAGCTTGAAGATAAGAATTAGCTTGCATGCACGTTGTAAGGCATATAGACGGGGAAGTTCACTTCGGCCTTTTGTAGCGAGCCTGCTCCGTCTTTTTAAAGTAATTACCGTTTGCGCATTATCTCTGAGAATCCTTTGTTAGCACGCAGGCAATGGTTTTCGGGTTGTCAATTTAAGCAGTTATTGCTCCTGATCAAGTGAAGGATCAAGTGATCAAGTGAAGGATGGCTGCCAACCACTTTGCACGTCTTGAAGAGGCTGCGTTCGACTCGGCTCACAGTACGAGTCAAAGGGTAGGAGAGGTAGAGCGTGATCAGCGTTAGGTAGAGCGGTTGTAGGCAACAGGGTGAGTCCCCGGACTCCACACCTACGCTTTTACCCGTAAGTTGGGGCTATCAGAAAATGAAAACACAAACGACATTTATGGTGTTCTCTGCGTGCAGATATTATACACACACTCTTGAGACCTAATAATAACATTGGTGGTTTCACGAATAAAGATCGCCGATTTAAGCAAGACGGAGCTCCCTGCCGACAAATCAGGTAGTACAGGTCCTTTTAACGTTTGTAAAGGTATTTTCGGCTTTCTGGCATACACTTTTAAGCATCTTCAGTGTAATAGGTATTATAAAAAAGTAAGGTAAGGGCAGAATTCTCGAAGCCGGCGCAAAACGCACAAAAGTTTTGAAAAATGCGGCATTACTAACAAGACCATAGGACCCATAGTATATCAACGAAACACAACACAAAATTTATGGTGGTCTTCATGCAACTAATAAATTATTGGTTTTAAGCCAAACGAATGCATGGCTTATTGTTCAGAACATTAGTTGTTTGGTACAGGCGTCTGTTTCGGCAAAACCACGTGTTAAAGCGATAGACACGAGAACGTAAGGAAAGTAAAGTGTGAATTGAAAAGGAAATCAGCAGAATTTACGACAGGACGTCCATCAAACTTTGTTGCTCCCTAAGCGGACTACGGCACACATCATTGTCGGCAGGGAGATGTTTTGTTGCAGCGGAGCTCTATAATTACGCTGCAGCCTTCAACATTAGAAACGTTGAATGACGGCTACGTATCTCTGCAATGAATGAGTTGGACGTTGTTTGGTATGTCAGTAAGCTGTCCTAGGATGTCGTATACTTTAGGAGGCTTTACTGCGGGTGTATTCCGGTGAATTGGGCGGGATCGGCCAGCTAAGTCACCCGGTTTGTTCGTCCATTCTAGAGAACTGCGTAAGAGTCTTTCGGAAACCACTGCCCTTGGATAATAATTCTTGACACGAGAATTATATATGATATGTTCCTCAAAGCGTGCACCCAATTCTGATGGCCGACTGAGTTCAGCCACTCCAGTGTGGTCTGAGCGGGAGTAGGCGTAGTCCCGCCATAGAGTCAATTACAATTGCGGCAGCCCAACTTCCTTCGTGGGAAAGTGTATCCTTCGGGACAAGTACACATTATAATGCTGACGATAAAACGCCCTTTCCCCATTTCAGTGACACCTACCAAAACCTTTCAAAGTTGGTCCTGGTATCTCGAGTTTTGTTCCAATAGTGCGGACTTAAAAGCGAATAAATATCGCTGTTGTTGGAAGCAAAGCTATTTTCTAAATTATTTCACAAGATGAGCCTCGTCGGCTTTTGAAACATTGACCACAACTTTATAGTGGTTCGAGAATGCTTCTACAGCACATCAAACACCCCGCGCGTGCGCGAAATCGAAATATGGGGGATTGCATGAAATTTCCGTAACCGAGTGCCAATTTCTCCCCACAACAAGCTCGTGGTCTGGACAGACGAGTTTGGACAGTACCAACGAAACTACTGCCATGCAAACATAATCCGGATAATATTACAGGACTTCAAAAGTAATTCCCTAAATCATTCACGTACCAGTTAGCACTGTTGCTGGAATTGCACTAAAGCAACCTCTCACAGTCACTTTCGTATATAATGCACTGATAGTTTCAGAAGCAGAATTCAACACTAGGCCAACATTGTAATCAAGAATTCAAAATCAGACAAATACTTGACCTGCAAGCAAAAGCACGAAAACTCGCCGTTTCGACTTTCCTTTTTTTGCGAGCAGTCGCTACACTGTTTTCAGCGTGCTCTACGGGACACACACACTCCAGACATTAGGCGCTACCACAGTGCTGTCGACATATCGTTTCACATCCTCGAATAAAGATCTACTCCTACATGCTCAAGTTATAAAACGTTTGCTCTCCTTCTCTAACAATTTAACAGACGCATTTAGTTGGAAGCCAACTGAAAAACAAAAATTAGCAGACGGCGCAATGAACAACGGGATTGGTAACAGCGCCTACCCGGGGAAAGCTCAAAATTGCGTGGGACGAGAAACGTCGATTGGCAGCCTCTGGAGGACGGTCAAAAGGAAGAAAAAAAAGGCTTGCCAAGGAACCAACATTAACAACTGCCAAATGAAAGAAGCAGCGGAAAGAATGTGGAAACCAGACATTGAAACCGTGTCTGGTACATCCCACCGTGAAAAGAAGCTTTGGGGTGACACATGATGGACAGAGCAATACCCACGAAGACATTTGGGACCGCAGCGCGAAGATCGACGCAACCAGGGGAATGTCCCTTGATCTTGCTGTACTTTGCCTACAAACTTTCTTCAACTTACAAAGGAAGATATTGCTCTTTTACAGATCAATCCAAGTGGAAGAACGCTGATAGCAATCCCCTGAATGGTGGCTTTTGCAAGGTAACCACAAAGTGACAAAACAGGAAAAGCCGTCCCTAGCAAAAGCCAGCTCGGGCTACTCCGTGGTTTGTTAGACAGCACTGCAACTTTCTACGCCTTTTTTTATATGTAGATATATTGAAAGCGCTGCCTAGAGGAGGCTCTGGTGTACGGTACAATAACTGAATTCAAACAATAGGCCTAGGAAACACCTTCTCAACTTTACGGTATGTGTGTTTCGCTTAACACAAAAGACGATAGCGAAGAACATGGCTGCAAGAAAAAAGTTTTTTATGCATCGGTTGTGAGAGAACAAGTGTTTTTTAGCAATGTCACCAAACAGATGTACCGGTTAGCAGTAATAAGATGCTCAAAATACGAACACAGACATGCGCTAAAACGGGCACAGAGAAGACATTAGGAACAAAACATGCTGCGCATATCTTAACGAAGCGATTCCCAAGAGTTTCATGAAACAGGAGACAAAAGGAAAAGCGGGTGGGGGAAAAGTATATATAAAAAGCTACCCGAAGGATGCTGGTAGAATGGTCAAACAGCAAGCGACTGGATTGCGTAAAGCAGGATTTGCGACCAATCATTGGAAGAGGTAGATAGGCGTCCAATACAGAATATTCCTTAAACTAAGAGCGGTAACTCTACTGGCAGTGCGAAAGTGAAAAGCGTAAATTTTTAGATCTGCTGTTTGTTAGTGCTCGGGACCATCTACAGAGACTTATTTGGCAAACAGCGAATAATTTAGGAAATTTGATGCCCCATTCACTGATTATGGTTCGCATTGCACGGTGGCAATTTTTAGGGCTTGTCAAAGTGCTGGAGAAAAACAGAAGTAGCCTTGAGTGCCCTTTATCCCATGTGGGTACCTTAGCTACCCACCTTCCGGGACCTTGCGCAGGGCCTCCACTTTCAGGATTTATTTTGGAAGTGTTTTAAATCAGCAGCTTGACGCAAGTACCAAGACCTTCCATGAGCCCTTTTTCTTAGTTCGAATTTTAATTATATGAATTTTAAACTATATAAATAGTTTGCCTTGCACCGTCTAGCCAGTTTATCAAATGCACAAATGGCAGCTCTATCAGCTTCCCGGTATTTTCTCACTCATTTGTTTGCCTGTGGCATGTTGGCAACAATTCATCTTTCATTATTTTGACCGATTTTCGCATGGCCAATTTGGTCTTACTTCTCTTCCCTAATTCCGCTACAAACGTCAGCAGTTTGTGAATCACAGTTCGCTAAAATGTATTTTTCAGGAGACCTCCTATGATAGAACACGTTGTCACATAAACTGTAATATCCCAATTAGGCCTCACGTCAAATCATAATAGCACGTTCCCTATAGAAGCCATAATAAGTAATTCTTAGAAGCAGCACAAATATTAATAAAATTACAAACTCTTGTCTTTAGAAACTGCTGTTTATTTGGTCCTTTTTTCCCGTATATATACCAAAACAGCGGCTATCGCCCTCTTCGTGGCCTTATTACTGGTAGCAGCCTTCGCCAGGCGACCATCGTCGAAGCGGAAGGAACGGAGCTCACTTTAGCCATGACTCAGGCACAAGCCAAGATTGTTATCACAGACTCCCTAAAAGCGTGTCGAGTGTACATAGCCGCAAGGATTTCCACCGAAACACTACGCAGTCTAGCCCAATATTTTCCTGAGCAAAAACAATCAAAATTATCTGAACGCCTGCCTACTGATGCTTTCGCGGCAGTCCAGGGGCTGACATTCACGACCGATATCTCTCTCGCGGGGCACCGAAAGAGTATCACGAGAGGACCAGACACTCACTTATTACATACAACCACATTAACCGACACCTTATGCCAACATGACACAATTATCGCCACCGGCAGAAAAGTTAGCACAAGACCAGCAAGTCATCCACCTAAACTTCAAACGCATTTCCAAATCCCACACGGCTACACGCCATTCACTTCACATTAAACTAGCCCCGGTGCAGGCACTGCGGCAGCCCGCAACGCTCTTCCATATGGTTTGCGCATGCCCTTCAAACGCAGACCTTGAACCAATTCCCAATCCAACATACCAGCAGTGGGAGAGTTAACTTGCCATCTCGGAACTAAGTAAGCCGCTTCGACTGGCTGAAAGGGCGAGGACAGCAGGCCGCACTACCGGAGTCTTGGAACTGGGACCCCGCCCACTTACGGGATCGATCTCGCTGTTAAATGAAGTTTTTTGCTTGTCGCCCTTCTCCCATTTAAGGCAAGTCGTTTTGAAGAATGTCAGCATTGGTTGCAATTACAGCGCCCCCGGGTAAGAGTAACATGAAATTTTAGGCATGAAGGCACGCAACCGTCGGACACGGAGAAGATACAGTAACAGAGGACGTATTCGCAATCAAAGTATGCACATGTCTTCAAGCAATCCAAAAGGACAGAAGTAGGCAAATGTTGCGGACGAAGAGTGTTAGGAAAAATGGCTGCGCGATATAAAAGGCATGCGTAATCGTGAACGTATTAGAATACTTATAACCTAGTGGGTGCCGAGGCCTTCGAACGAAAGAATCTAAATATTTCAAAAACCATCCGCAGCGAATTGCGGCCACTATGTCCGCTGTCGGCTGCCCAACAAACACCAACTTTTTGTATTGATTCGCTCGTCCCCTAGACGGCCTTGGGATACATGTCAAAGAAGAGCTAAGTCGTATCGTTATGACCACATTCACCAAGTGAGGTTTTCGTCCCTGGCAGACAATTTTTCGGTCGGCTCCAGTGGCCCGCTGAAACCTCCCGGCCTTGCCCCGCCCACGGAGACGGCTGCGTCTAGCAGACTGTCAGTCTGTTAGCGACGCGTTCACCGAAAGCACCATGGTGCGGGCACTCCGCCTTTTGTACTCCCTCTAGTTTGAAGTACAATCAACCAACCCCCCCCCCCCCCCGTCCTTGGGAAGGCGGGCAACCGACTATAGACAGTGCAAAACCGTCAGAAAAAACAGATGCTGTTGATTGGGCCGGCGACTGGGCTCTACATCAAGCCAGAGATATGTTCAATAGATTTCATGCGGGGAAAGGCTAATGTGTACGAACCCTGAAGCCATAGCTTCCAGGAAGAGGGTAAAAGTGACATCAAAACAAAATAAAGTAACTGTCTCAAATATTCTCTGTCGAAATTATCTTTGCAGAAATATTATTTTAGAAAAGCAGCATGGAGACTGCCATAAAGCTTTCGCTATGTCAAACATTACTGCACAACGGATCATTCTGACATGCATTGACATGACGCACATCTTGACATCCATATTTTTCCTCTCCTGAGGTACGGCTCTAGTGCAAGGAAACCTTTATACTAAGTTCTTATAACATTAAAAGAAAAAAGACGGCACGCCTTGGTTGTACAAAATTTTGCAGGTTACTGTGAAGAAGCCACCGGTTACGTGGGGGGATGGTATACGCATTGTGGGTAGAATACACAAGGATAAGTCACCGCCCAGCCGGTACCTTCAAGCCTCTAAAATTGAGACACTTGTAATCAGGGATGGGTTGTTTTTTAAATGGGAGAATTAGGCACATGAATGGGGCCGGCCATTAGGATACCAAGAATACTGCATGTTACTTATGCAAATCACAATACCGAATGCGGAAAATTGCACATGGAGTGTTTGTGTAACTAACGGAAACAGAGATAGGTGATGAAAAACGCTTCAGTGCGCTCGAACGGACCTCCAGTGGGTGGCCGCTCCTACAGGTTGTGAAAGATACCTTAAATTGGCCAACACAACGGACGAAGAGTGTGGAGGATAAGCTCCACTACCCCGCCCGAGAAAATAGGTGTACACATAATATGCTCCAGTAAGTCACCTCGAATAATCGCCTTCCCGCGACATGCGAGTCATAACTAGTTTTACTTTGCGTGTAGTAAACATAGCACCAACGACCACCACTCCGGAGTTATAACGGAAGTTTCTCTAACACTGTAAGTAGGTTTGACCGATGCTTCGGTTCCGTGGAATAATTTCTGCTGTTGTGTGTAAACAACGAGCTGTGCGAGATGTCTGCCCTGCGCCATTTCAATACAAGCGGCCGTTGATTGACCGTACAGCCCCTGGACGTCCGGCAGCAAATTTGAAATTGCTGAGTTCGGGCATGGGCCTGATGCAGATTCCAGAGTATCTCGGTGTTCACACGGCTTTTGCTGCTCGCCGCTGCACAGCCGAACGCGCCATCTAAGTTTTAATTGCTGAAAAAGGGCGTTACGTGGCTTCAACTACTCTGGCCCGAGTTCTGCTTACCACATCGTGGCTAATCTTAAGTCGTGTGCCCGAAAGTGCTGGTCCGTAGTTCTGCGGCGAAATTGAAATGGATGAGAATGGCCCTGACACCGAAGAAAACATTCCAGCCCATGTGACTGCTTACCCCATCGTCGGCTGGTCAACCGTTTGTTTTGCTAGACAGCGCAGTGCACACGAGTGGCCTATCTGCAATTGTTTTAAAGTGAAACTCTACAGTTCAACCCCCCAAGAGTTCTTTTTCGCGACAGTTGTTTTTAACAGAAAACTCCCGCGAATAAATAAAAGAAGTTGCTGGCACCAACAGGAATCGGTCCTGGAACAAATACGGAAATGGAGTGAGAGCCCGTTTTCTCCCCAATCGAGCTACAAGCCGTCGCGAAAGAGGGGAGACAGACGGTGTACTCACTGAGCACATCTTCGTGTTTACCATCTGCATCTTCGCGGAAAGCCATGTAATACCGTGACGCGACCTGTCGCGCCGATGCGCCTTCCACCCACGGCACGTATAGCGGCTGTGTGCGCGCCTTGCTGCACGCGCTAAGAGTTAGTAAAAATGAAAAGAAGTTCACATCAACGCATGACATATCACTTCTCCGTCTCTGCCACAAATCTCGTCACCTCCGTCGGCGGCGGCAGAGATGGAGGAGAAGTGAGATCCTAACTCCGGGTTGGTGCTTTCTTTACTTTTATAAAACAACACTTTCCATTCATGTGCTTCACCAACATAACTCAACCAATCACCATTCATGGATCACGCATTGGTTTAACCTGAGCAAATAATACCTCTTTGAAGTAATAAAGGGTCGGGTTGAACGCATTTCACTTGTCTCTGGTTACACACTTTGTAAAGACACGTGTGTGAATTCAATTGACTTCGAAATGGGGTAATCACTGTAGGCATCCTGTACCGCTACAATTTCTAACCACCTGAACAAGGTGAATTGGTGAGCATTTTTCTGAGTGGCCATGACACTGCTGCTAACAGTCTGAGAAGTTTTCTTGTTTGCCTCAATTGAAGTCGTATGAAATTCTACATACCGTAATTGCAATACTAGAAGCGAAATAATAAATTCGGAATCTATGTTCACTCCACATTGTTAACCCCGCTTCAGATGACATCGTTCTTATGCGAACAGATGACCCTATTATTACTCTAATTTAAAAGCATTGCTTACGGTAATGATCGCCAATATTTTTTGACAGTGGGGTTTAAGGGCCGTAGCAACAGCTGGGCTATAGTGCGCGCAACTCTGGGAAGCTCCGGTTTAATTTTGTGTACATGGAGATCTTTAACACGCGCCTAAATCTTAGCACAAGCGCGGTGTGCTTCTCGCAACGATCGGAAAAACGGCTGTGCGGCCACGATATGTCCCGCGTGCTTCTGCTTCGGAGCGAAAAACATATATTTCAGAAAATGTGTGATAATCCTTAAAACAGTGCCATTGGTACTTGTAATGCAGCTACCAGCCGCAGTTGATAAATACACGTGTGTAATCAGCATTTTTTAAAATCAGAAGTAAGACGAGCATGAAGTATTCCTTTTGACAGTTTCAAGTCTCTGGGTGTCTGCATTTCTTTCTAACACATTAAGCAACGCATGAGTCAAACTGTCCCAGAGACTCATTTCTCCATAGCGTGGAGGTATCCCCACCAAATTCATGTCCCAGTTCGCCATATAGATCATAATGAGTGAATGAGTGTTGTCTGCCTGGTTAGTGCCACAAAAAAGAGCCAAATTTATGTTGCACAAGGTTAGGTCTCGTACAGAGCGAATTGATTTTAGAGAAAGTGAACACTAGAATGATTCGAAAAATAGATTGCCATGGTTGCAATAGGAGTGATTGTGCACTTTACCAGGAATCATGGAGTAGCCGTGGATTTTTAGAAAGTTATGCTAAACACTTGGAAGATCCAAACCATTTAAAAGAAGCTATGTAACATCAATTTTACCTCGTATATCTGAACTCGCTTTCTTTCAGATGCAGCAAATGAAATGCCCTTATTTCATAATAATACATGCGATATGTTACCTTCGCAATTGCTCCTACGAATGGGCGTAGGATTTTGTCAAGTCCCCCAGCGACGCCTGCATTAATTCAGAACTGCACTACCTTCCGACGCGCACTGCCAACAGGAACGCAGTCATCGTAGAACTGTTTGTCAACGGGTACATCCCAATGCACACCAAGGTTTCCTTCGTGCTTAGATTTGCCGACAAGAGACTTCCATGCTTTAACGGAAGCACGGCAACTGAGTGTGACACTGCCGCCCCTTTATTACCCGGTCGTGCGGATAAATACGGCCGAGATTATGGGTAGGGAAATAGCCTGCATACGAAACGAAAGAATCTCACTGCCGCGGCTTGAACACTTACGCTGAACGAAAAAGTAGGCGGGAACGTGTCTCGTCTAGGAGAAAATTTTATAGGAATTGCCAACGAGAAGAATATACTGGCTTTTTTTATTCACTAGCAATGACTTAAACCTGCGGCCCCTTACCACGGGCTGGGGTCAGTGCCGCTGGTGTCACACATCAAACCAAAGCAATTTATGGGGCCAACATGGTGCCGTGCTTTATTGAACAGGTGAGCGAAATCTTAATGCGAAGTTTGTTTATTTGAGCATCTCTCAGCATTTGCGAAAAGAGGTCACCCTCGCACACGTTGTCGAGCCCCTTAAAGTCAGGTCAGGCGCCTTGCCCGATGGCTTGGCATAAATGGATGCGATATTACGAAACGACTGAGGCTCTTTTTAGGATGGGAAATAATTTCGCAAACAATTCCTCTCTTTCTAGAAAAGGCTCTCTCTACAGCTGTCGTTTATTTGACCCGTGATTTTTAGTTCTTTTTTTTCCTTGGCCCAGATACGGGCTCCGTCGTTGACCTCCAACTTACAGACACTTTCGGACAACAACTTCCCCTGCCGCCGGTTTGGCTTCCATCGTTTCTAAGAGCCGCACTCGAGGCAGTGTGGCGGGGCAACAAACACCGTTTCAGGGTCTCCTTCCATAAATCGACCAAACGTTACTGTCCTCTTACCATCTGCCAGGCTAAAAATGTGCACCCTTGCTCCACCACAATATCCAGTGTTGTACACGTTCCTATAAAACAGGAATGAAAGCTCGTTCCTCGTTACTTTCCAATTTTGAAACAAGTTCCCGTTAAACGTTCTTTCATTGCGAAAGGAACGCGTTCCAGTTCCCATTCGATCATGGGAACATGTCGTTATATTAAGGTTACAATCCATTTTAAAATAAAATATTGTGTCGGATTCCTGAGGCGAAATAAAATCAGAATTTTAAAACTCACATGGAACTACGTATGTTACAGGGAATATGAACACCGTCGGCAGCAGTTCATCTGGAGATAAAAAGAATCCAAAGGAACGTTCCTTGACGATTTTTTTCAGACAGCACCGGAAAAACTCCACACATGTCTAACTGCGATTTTGGTGCCCGTAGGTGAAACAGATATGACCCTTCGAATTTCGGTCTTACAAATGCGCAGTAAGAATACTGGGCTTCAGACGCGCGAATAGAAAGAGTCATGCAGGAACGTTATTACAAATCTTCATTAGAAACCGCGTCGAAAGGAACAATAAAAAGGCCTTTATGCATGCTGATTTTCCGTTTATTAAGAATACCTTACATGCCCTCTGCCCGCAATTTAGTAAGGGGGTTACAAAAGTGAAGCTTTGCGGAACATACACCACAAATGTTTGTATCACAAAACACAGCAGCACAAGTAATGGCGACGAGGCTTGAAACTCAAGTTTAGGTCGGAAGATGATAACAAGAACAAAAAATAAAAGCCAACAGAGTAGTCATACACGTAACCTACGCGCAAGAATTGCAAATTATGCGGAACAGAATCAGGGTACTAGACAAAGGAAACAACCAAAGAAAGCCAAGTGTGTAGACGGGACGCACTCATCAGTCGCGGTGCTTAGAGATGCACATAAGGAAAAAGCACAGGAAATAACACGGAGCCTAATCACATGCGTAACAAATATTTACACTATAACAATATAGTCCGACTCAAAGTGCGATGCTACAAAGTAAAAAAAAACAACCAAAAATAAAGAAAAAGTAATGAGAAACACTAAAACACGTGCCGTGGTACAGAAATGACAGGTTCTTTGGTTCTTCAAGCAGGAAAAAGTTAAGCACGTAACAAAGTTACAGGATATCGAAGAAGAGAAAAAAATGTAGAACGAATAGAAAAATGTTAAAACAATTACTGGAAAAAAATGCCCAATCTATTGTCACAACTAAGTAGAGTCCCTTGTTTGAACTCAGAAAAGAGTTGCATCTCGATGTTAGAGTTCAAACAAGGGACATCTCGATGTTGGACAGACGAACCAGTTTTCTCGTCAACATTTTGTCGGCAATGTTAAAGAGCTGTTCCGTGGAAGCGCTTGAGGGTACAGACGTATTGTACTCGAATAATCGTTAGTTCAATCTCTCGGAGTTATTCATCTGCTACAGCGAGTAACCTGCTACCAGGAGGTACTACGACAGCTCGTCCTGTGCCTCGGCTGGAAGGGTTTGCTGCCCAAACGAAAAGAAATCCTCGGGCGCAGGACTAGTTGGAAAAATCTGCTCTCGATGGCTTGGTCAGCGCCGCCAGCTCTGTCTTTATGTCATTGGTCACTCTGTCTCCCATAGAGCTGTTTTGGACCTTGGGCTTAAGCAACTGGCGACAACGACCTCGCGCTATCCTGTGAGTGGTCCAGACTTGCAATCCCGAACAATTCGTGGTGTCCCGGTGACCCTGCAATCCCAGTGACACTTCGAATGACCTCACGGCGAGAGCAGCTCTCTCCATAACAATGCACCCGCGGCTCGCGCGCACTAAGCCGGTAATTACCCTTGACAATATACAGTGGTTTCACAAGATACGTGCAGCGCCGCTCGGACTCAGAAACCTTTTCCCGGCAGAGAACAATTCTATTGGCCAGACGCGCATCCTGGCCTCCTCAGACAAGCGATGACAGGTGAAAGCAATTCTCGCGGCTGCGTTATTCAGCCGTCACAAGCCGCGCAAGCGCAACCGGCATGAAAGCTTGCACAAGCTGCGGCCCGTTGCGTGGTTATTCTTCCGCCCTTCTCCTTCGAGGAAGCACGCTACCCTTAAATGCGGGTAAATTGGCCAGCTTATTGGAAGAGAAACACAGTAGCGACTTGTATATTTTTTTGCTCGAGCTTTGGAATAAAAAACAGTCAATTTCTAGAGATGTAACGTTTGCAGGAGGAACGCTGTTCCTGCCGTTCCTTCGAAAACTAACGATTTATTGTTACAGTTCCACCAACCCCAGATAGAACTGTGGCTTTCCTCCGTTCTTCCAAAAAAGAACTATTTCCAAGAACGCCGTTCCCTGGAACACCGTTCCGTGCAACACTGACAATATCTCCTCTCTCACAATCACAAACCAACCCTGCCCTACACTCACATTCCTTCTCTCTCATTCCCTTTCTCTCCTTGCGAACTACGCCTATATAAGACATGCCAGGCAGGCGAGTGTCGGTCCTGACGAATGCGAGTCTCTTTCCTGAAATGTTTGCAACAATTCTGGTCGCTACCTTGTTCGATGTTTTCTTTTGGTGTATTCCCTGTTACGTTGTTAGCAATAATGCTCCCTATATGATGATGTGTCATCTATGAAGATGTGGAAGAGGCAATGGCTGAAGTAAAAACACACTTCACCATAGTTATTGGAGACTTCAATGCTAAAGTAGGCAAGAAGCACGCTGGAGACAACGCATTTGGGAACAATGGTCTGGTTTGTAAAAAGAAAAGACGGGACTTATTAGTCAAGTTCGCAGAACGGAATTATCTACGCATCATGAATACCTTCTTCTGTAAACGGGAGAGCAGGCGGTGGATGTGGAGAAGCCAGAATTAGGAGCATAAAAATGAAACATGTTTAATATTTAGCGATAACACTGGCGTCGTGCAGGATGCAGAAATCCTCTTAAGGGTGAGGGGTAGTGAGCACAGTGTCGTAAGATCTCGAAATATGCTGCCATTGAAGAGGAACCAGAACAACCTAGTACGAAAGAAGCCGATCATTGAAATATCATCATAATCAGAAGCAGCATCAGCATCATGAGCCTGTTTGTGTCCACTGAAGGGCGCAACAAGCTCTCACTGAGACGCAAAGTTCAAGAATTCAGGACCGCGCTGCAGACCCGAGGTTCAGCTCTAGCCAAGAAACCAGAGTTTACGACACAGGAAGCTAGCGAAAATCTTGCCAGCATTATTATGGTGTGTGCATTAGAAGTCGGCAGTACGATTGCTGAACAGAATACTCGTAAACTTTCCAGGGACACAAAAAAATTAATTAGGAGACGCAGAAGCATTAGAATCTCCACCCCCAGCTGACAGAACTAGCTGAGCTTACGAAGTGAGTGAATCAATACGCGTAAGACAGCTCACATACGGAAGCATAATATAGATAGGATCGAGCATAATGTAACGAACGAGGCAGCCTGAAAGCAGTGAAGAGGCGTCTAGGCATGGGGTCAAATCAGGTGTATGCACTTAAAAACAACCAAGGTAATATCATCACAAATAGGGATACAACAGTTATAGCAGCCGAGGAGGTCTATAGGGATTGGTTTAGTAGCTGGACATCCAGGATAATACCTTACTAGGAAGTAGTTGAGAGGAGCTAGACATCCCACCCGTAACGACCGCAGACGTAAAGAAGGTTTTGAAAGAAATGCAAGGGGGCAAAGCACCTGGTCAGGCTCGGATAACAGCAGACATCTAAAAGGATGGCCGGTAAATTGTACTAGTAAAATCGGAGAACTTTTATACGCATTGCCTAGTGACCGCGTGTGTATCTGAATCTTGGAAGAGCGCGAACATCATCTTAATACATAAGAAAGGTGACCTGAAGGACTTGAAAAATTACAGACCGATCAGATTACTTTCAGTCGTCTACAAAGTACTAAACCAAGGTAATTGCTAACCGAATTTCTGCCACCTTAGGTTTCAGCCAACCCGAAGGAAAACCTAGGATCCGTAAAGGATATTTAATAATGGATCCTATTCACACGAATAATCAGGTGATAGAGAAGTGCGCGGAGTGTACTCAACCACTACATATAGCATTCTTAGATTATGAGAAAGCATTTGACACGGTCGAAACCCCAGCAGTCAGGGAGGCATTACGGAACCATGGTGTAGACGAGCATTATGTAAGAATACTGGAGGATATTTACACTGAGTCCACAGCTACCATCATCACCCCTAAAGAAAGAAGTGAAATACCTATAAAGAAGAGCGTCAGACAAGGAAACACAATCTCCCCAATGTTATTCGATGCATGTTTAGAAGAAGTAGTCAGAACACTGGAATGGGAACTGGTGGGAATAAGGGTTAGCGGGGAATACCTGTAACCTCAGATTTCCTGATGACGATGCCTAGCTACGTAACTCGGCAGACGAATTGCAAAGCATGCTTACAGCACTGCACGAACAGAGTAGAACCGTGGGCCTGAAAATTTATATGCAGAATACTAAACAAACGATCAATATTCTCGGGATAGCACAGCTGTTTGTGATAGGTTGCGAGGCAATCAATGTGGTAAGCCAATATTTATACCTAAGCCAAGTTGTTACCCCGGATCCCAACCATGAGGCAAATATAATTAGGATAAGAATAGGGTAGTGTGCATTCGGCAGGCATTCTGAGATAATGAATGGCAGCCTACCATTGTCCCTGAAGAAGAAAGTGTATGACAGCTGCATATTATCTGTACTCACCTATGGGCAGAAACTTGGAGTTTACTGAAAGGCTGCAACTTAAATTGAGGATAAGTTAGTGAGCATTGAAACGGAAGATGCTACGTGTAACATTAAGGGATACGAAGAGAGTGGAGTGGGTCAGGGAACAAACGCGTCTTAAGGATATATTAGTAGAAATTAAGAAGTATGTGTGTGGTAATCCGAATGACAATCCGAAGACAAAAACGTAATGCGAAGGCAACATATTGGTAATCATTGCTAACACAGTGGATACCTAGAATACTAGACACAAAAGAATGTCACTGCGGCGGCTTCCACACTTACGATGAAAAAAATGGAGCTGCCATGCGACTCCTTTACGACATTTTTTTTAAAGAAATGCCCTCGAGAAGAACTTGCTGCCTTTCAATTTCACTGGTAACGGCGGAAACCCGTGGCCCTTTATCACGGGCTGGGGTCAGTGTCACTGGTTTCGCACATCAAACCAAAGCAATTTATGGGGCGAAGACGGTGTCGTGCTTTATTGAACGCCTTAGAGAAATCTTATTGCGACGTTTCGCAAGCGTGGCGGGGGGCGGCAAGATTTAGACGGGGAGATGAGATCAATAAGTTTGCGGTGATACATTGGTCGCAATTAGCACAGGGCTAGAATATTGGGAGATCTACGGGAGAGGGCTTTGCTCTGAAGTAAGCGGATAGAGGCTGATATTGATGATTAATAAATAGGCTCCTATGGAGGCTTGGCCGGACCACATAGGAACGTTATAATTATCCGTAAATTTCTATTATATTCATTAACGAGCTTTACAACCAAGAGTAAGACAGATTGGCGGTCGTTTTTATGACCATTCGGGTCCTGCTCAGCTTTTGACTATTCAGGCACACATTCCTGTGCGCAACCCACCAAGACAATCGTGCCTTTTATGCGCAAAATGTTGCTGCGTACAAAAAAAACATCGCCAGCCATTTAGCCACGCGTCGCGAGGAGAATTTAGAACTCAACAAGCCTTAACGTGCTGTGAATTGTTCGGATAAAAATATCTTACGAAAGCGGTACTAGTAGAAGCCAGTGTAAATACAGGGGATCACTACGGTTTTGTGGTGCCAGTTAACTAAATTATGATTACGTGTTGCGGTCGCCCATGCAGAGTTGCGCTCGCCTCTATGTATCGTCTGCTAAAGGCCGTCGCTTGAGGTTACGGAGTGTAACAACCGCCAATGATGCAATAGTGGCCTCCCTTGGGAAATATCACTACCCTCACGAAGCTCCGATCGACTCGTCGTCGTGCCTGCCTTATACAGCTAACACAATGTTTGGATTCCGCCAAAGTCACAGGGCCATAATACCCTTCATGACAGTCCCCACTTAATTTTAGGGTAGCAAACTACGTGTTCCCTCACGCAGCTTTCGACAGGCCGTGACATCTCTAATTACCGATTTGCTTGTTGGTAGGTTTCCGGATTAGCTCAGCCTCGATCGCTACCAGACCCGCACCCCTAATCGTTGCAGCAGGGATTGCAAGTGACGTTAACTTTCGGCACCAGGAAGTCCGGGCTAAGCGTTGTTTTCGCCTTGGGCGAATCGATTTCCCGACCCTGAGAGGGGATAAAAACTTCCGGAAAAGATGTCTTTTTTAAGGGGGTGCTTGCTGTGACGGGGGGAACCATTTGTTTTGCTTGTTTACATAAGGACCCCGCGTTGGTTATGTGTTATTTATGCTGTGTCCAGGGAACGCTAATCAACCGCTAAGGAAGCTAAAATAAAGCGTTGAAGAAAAACAATTTCCCTGCTTTGTGTTTTTTTTTTTTGCAATGTACAACACCGACTTCTAAGAAAAATAAAACTTCTATTTTTACTTTCGCCGCAAAGCTCCCTCTCCCGTCACGTTTTACGGCGCGCATTTCAAGCCAGCTGTTTCACAGAGTCCCACTGGTTGTGTAGAAAAATCTACAATTTTTAAAGCCTATATGGATAGCCCTGCTCCCGAAACCCCGCGCTTTATGTCTGCTTTTCTAAAGCACCCTGCTCTACACCTCTCAGACGATTGTGCCGAGCCGATTGGCCCGCGGCGGTAGTCCCGCTTTTTGGGCGCCATATTGGTAGTTAAGACCACGGTATTCTAGATTTATATATTTTTGTTTTGTTTTTAAATGTTTTTTTAGTAATGAAAAGTTACGCCAATACGGGTGAACAAAACATATTGAACTTTGGCTAATGTTGCTGATTCATCCGGTGGTAATAATTGCGTTCTTTATAAGTTCGTGCATACCTGTCAAGACCGAAGCCTTCGTTTGGTGTGCTGAATACGTTCTATGAATAAGATCTTCATTTTGTGTTGAATGTCATGCTCACTCATCCAAGCTGTGGCACGGCCGAGGCGATACCCCGGGAGACCTTGAAAACAAAGCGTTCTAGGTGTCACTGCAATCCCTTGTGTCATTCACAATCCGTTTCTAGTTTCTTTTCTACATGCTGATTCTCCCAAAGCTGCTGCAGATTGTGCGATTGCAGTTGTTAGTTTGCACTTAAAGGAGCCATGAATAAAAAATACATGTTTAAGTTTATTAGAAAGGTTGATTAGTCCCGATGACAATGATACCAATATCATAACAATCTTCGAACAAATAACGGAGATATAAAGAAAACGTGTGAAGAAGTCGCGAGCCCCTAGCCAATTTTCCGCAACTGTTTGATGACGACACAAAACATTATTTGTGCGATTGGCGGCCGCCTCACTGACCTGTCGCGACGCCACATGATTGGACGTCTGTATTGGGGCCTCTAGTTCCATTTGACCGCATCACTTCAATGCTAACATGCAGTTAACGCACTGAAAATTATGTTTTATTGTTGGCCCGTATGACGTCATTCTTGCTCATAACACGTCACAGTGGTGTAAAATTTTAAAGTTTTTAAATGCTTCTGGCTTGTTTTTCGTTAAAAAACATCTTTTATGGCTGTAATGGAGCTGAGTGAGATACTGAATCCTGGTTCTTTCAAATTAAACGAAGTTGTATTTTCTCTTTATGGCTGCTTTAAGCCTCTCTACACTATCCTTCTCGTTTTGAAGAGGAAATAATTGTTCGAGAGTTATTCACACTGCGCCGTCCTGGCGCTGATGTACTGTATGCTGGGTTGCTTCTTTTAGGAGATTTCCTACTTTCTCCTTTGAGATTCAGGGTTACTTTAAATTCAACCATCCAATGATCCCTGCTGCTAAGTTCGCATGTCTAGTCCTGCACAATACATGGGCTGTCACTTAAAATGAAGTCAATTTTATTTTTTGTAGTACCATCTTGACGTTTCCATGCCCATTTCGTATTTCATTTGTAGAAGACTGTGTTTATTTTCTGCAAGTTACTTCTACCAGCAAATCTCACCCGTGTACCTGTGCTACTGTTGCGATTGCCAATTCCAGAGTTTCCCACTGACCTTCTTCCCATTTGCTTTTTACTGACTTTTGCGTTAATCATGCATCACAATCATTACTGTGTTGTACCCTTCTTTATTGAAGATTTTACGTCCTCGTAAAAAAATGTGTACGGCTTCATCATCGTAGCTAGTTGTTTGACGTATGGGCCTGTACAATCTTTATCTTTAAACGCTCATTTAGCTTGATTACGACTGAAGTGTTACGTTATTGCTAAAGAATTCTTCCACATTGCCTCGTAATTATTAAGGCGATGTCCTTATTAGGTTCTTTTTTCCCCTGTGCCTGCTAACACTTCGCTGTCACCCGTGTTCATCAAATGTCCAACGATATACGTCATCGCTACCGGCACCAAGCTACGATTGAAGCAGCAAGATTCGAGGGCTGGCCTGAATCAGGGCAACTGAAGTTGTAAAAGGAGGAAAATGGTACTACGGCTGAGATAAACCGAAGGACAAGCATTTTCAGCACGCGACGCGGCTGCGCAGCGAAGTTCGTGCAGCGCCATGTCGGTGGTAGCATACTCGACAGAGCCGGTAGCCAGCCATGCTCGCAACTGACACCACAACCTTAAGCCGTCTTTTTACCGGAGGGTAAAAATATAATTAAGGTAATTTCAGTTTTCTCATTCCACAAAAAGACGTCCACCGGGGCCGGAAATGGAACCCACGTCCTTGGGCTCAGAAGCACGAAGCCCTACCCTCTGCAACACCCCGCCGCGTTTTCACCGGGGCTGAAACCCGCACCTAACTAAAACAAACGCCAGCTTCTCAGAATTCACGGAAGGCATTGATAATGAGTATACACGTACTAAAAGAAAGCCCAAGTGCCTAATCACATGAATTTTCAAACTACGTTACAACATTCCCGTGGTTCTGTCTTCGCTGCAAATTGTGTTGCGCGACGGAGGGCGCTACGCGGCCAAGTTAGAAATCACCTTAACATAGGTACGGATGTGACCCAGTGATGAGTGATGTCAGGGTGCTCAGCGTTGTTCTAGACTGAAGTTGCACCGCACAACTCACAATCTCCAAAAGAGAGAAAATCTGTAACCGATTACCCACATTATGAAACGCCTAACCAAGAGAAGGCAGAAAAGAAAGAAGAAGCGGTACCACTCATTTAGCACTGATCATGGGCTGGATATTTCAGAGCTTACTGCGCCACGAATTTTGCTGCACCGTACAAAATAAAAAAGAACACCATCACCAGGAGAGCATATAGAGCAGTCCGCAAACGCTGAATTTTGACCGTGAGACGAAGTGACAACCATTTGTCAACCAGGGTAACAGAATGGGCAGCCAGAGATCGGTCTAGAAGAAGGGTAGGGCAATTAACCCGATGGAGGGAATAAATAGCAACATTTGGAGGCAAAAAATGCATGCGGGCAGCAAAGGACAAGCGGGGTGAACGCCAATGGGAGTAGCCTTCATCCTGGCGTGAACTAATTATGATGTCTATGATGACGACGATGAATAGGCCCTGAAACTGTGCCTCCATAACGCTGTTGAAGAAATCAAAGAAACCACTCCCTTAGTCCCACACGAGCGGCTGGGAAATCAAAATCGGTGCGGGCCTTCCTGTGGAACACAGGTTCCCCCTATCAAAAGAAAGAACAGCGCGCCTTATAGACAGGTCCCTGATTCACCAACTCCGCATAAAAGCTCTGCTCTAGCGAAACCGTCAATCCAAACCTACACAATAACAGGCATACGGCAGGATCAAGTTCGTTTGAGGAAAGTTGCAAACTCACGAGACCACAGTATACACCGACTCCGGCACGTATGAAAGTACAAGGCATCAGTCGCCGTAGTTGGTTACTTAGGCAATCATTTTGATTGCATGGGCCTTCTACGTACGGGAACAAACAAACGGAATTTGGAGGCATCATCTTCGCAATCCCACTAGCGGAAATATAGAATAGAAGCGTAAACATTATTACAGGCTCTCCAGGGCCATTGGGCTGTTTTTGCAGGCAGAATACATAGATGTTTCTGTAAGATACTCCATTCCGCATTTTAGAAAATAATACCGTAACGTAGGACGCCCAGTCATAAGACTCTAGAAGAGAACGAGGCACCTACCAAGAGGCACGGGAACACATTTACCGGGCTCTTTGCGACCACAACTACCGCGCTCCTCTCCAAGGAAAACACCAAAAATGTCTCCTCATCCTACGCCTTGGAACACACATTTTTCCCTTGCAACAACGAGGTCTCAATCCCGAAGAATCGCAAACGCTGTGGAGGATAAACCAACACAAGTATCCAGAAATCTATGCGGGTGAAGATGTTTGGTGGCAACATCACACATTAGCTTAACTCTGCTAAAATCAGTGAAACATCCATCTTTTTTCACGGAACCTAACCATGTTAAAGGCTACGCTCAAAAGCGAACAACTCAAACGTTACATACTCTACGTCTGTCAAGACAGGAGGGGCAGCTTTCAGCAGCTCTGTAACTAAACGTCAGTGCGAGCTGTTGAAAGGGCAAAGAAAGGAGCTGCGGCATCTGGCGCCCTGTTCCTTCGTTGCGCTCCCTACCATCTCTCTACTTTTCCCTAAAGCTTAACTTTTTCTTCCGTAACAAAGATCTTCAAACACACACATTCTCTACCTCTCTGTTCGCACGAAGGAAAAATGTTCAGTCCGGCCTCAGCATCACAGAATAGACACTTTAAAACAGTGGCACTGACACCTTTTCGCTTAAACTGACCAAAAATCAATCCGATGCAGCAACGTTTTACATCTTAAACGACAGAAACGCAGAGGGACATAGTCTCTACTGGGCCACCACGGTTACAAACCCTCCCTGATAGTCGTTCTCTCTTAGACGCCCTTCAGCGCTCATAATGCAGGGGTCGCAATTGCAGAAACTGCGTTCGACAATGCTCCCTGGCAGTCGAAGTAACGCGATCTTCATACCCGTACGTAAATGTCCCCTGCAACTTTGTTGTGTATTATGAATCCCCCTACATGGTATTGCTTCTCATGGAGTCCTCTGTAGCAAAAAATGCACCTGCTTGTCAGCTCCATGGAGCCCTCTCCTGTTTTAACTTAGCTTAACTCTATGAAATCCCATGTAATTTGTGGGAGTTCCAAAAGTAGTAATATTCAGATTCCCGTGCTATACAAGGTGCGTGCATTGGACGTTGCCAGAGTGAAGTTCCAAAATCAGCCTGACGGACCCACAGAATGTTAGCACCCTCTTCTGTAGCGCTGGGCTGACCGCCACCGTGGTCGGGTGTTTTAAAGTTGCTGGGAAGTGAGGGACGAAATTTGATTTGACAAGTCATAGGATGTGTTGGCCAATTTCTACTCACGGGGTACCAGATACCTTTATAGTTCCAGTCCTTTCGTTTCCCTCAGCAGTAAGCAAAGTATACGGAGCGAGCAAAATTCTCTTTCCCTAATTCTGATCTCAGCATTCTGTTCCGCCTGATATGTCTATGTCTATTTCTTTAAGGCCCCTTCTGTTCGGTTCAGTTGCGGAAATATCTTTTGGCAAATTAGTGAGCTGCAGAAGTTTTACAAATTTATTGATTCGCCTCCAGAATTTCGCAGTGCGCAGAAGCTGTAACTACCGTTGCAAGTAGTTCACATGGCGTGCTTTGGAGGAAATTGGGATTTCATAGCCCACGATTGGGCGTAAACTGGGCACATGGGGTGTATATTTTCGACGGAGCCGAGTACGGCAACATCCACTCAGCGCGATACAATCAGTGCTTCACTAAACAATGTTTCTCAACAAGATGAAAAAAACAGGTATATAAGGGAGACACCTAAACACTTTTGAGAATGACGTGATTTCTAAAGCAATATTATCCTATTGCCACATAGGCACTTTAAATATTATCAGCATTGCTTACACTTTGGGCCCTTTTATTGCACCTTTCCTATGACTCAGCAGCTATTGACGTTTGCGGAGTTAATCAGAGGGGGAATCAGAATGAGCTGCATTAGCACTGTTGTGCCCATGAATTCTCAAATTAGCATATCTAATAACTTACCACAGCCACGCTGTAAAATTGCACAGTCGTTGGCCAACGCCACCTGGATGGGGCCGAACAGGAAGCTCCGTATTCAGCAGTTACCGTAGTTGCCAGCTTTGTTTCATAACACCCTCGAGATAGGCAGAGCGGCGGCACTGTCAGCGTGTTTCTTGGGATATCTTTGCTTCTTCCACAAAAGTGTGTCCTTTTGCCATACACCTCGTTAAAAACAGAACGAGTGATTTCAGATCGTGAACGCATTTCCTTTGCAGAATGATACCATTCACATAGAGGGTACGGCTATGTATTGCGTCCTGGCATCTTTTTGCTTCTTTGGCCGCAGTATGTGCATTTCGCATCGTATATAACTGTACTTCGTGTTTTGACCAACTATAGACTGGGCTCAGAGAGAGAGGATGGGCATGAAGGCGCACATAACTGTGTCTCCCGTCCTGAGGGTACATGAATTTTGATCGGCAGTGAATTTTTCGACGGCTCCCTTTCTCTGTCAATATCTCTAACATACCGTGACTCCTTCGACGATGTCGCGCAGCTTATGTTCGCCGCGCTAGTGATTATAACCTCTATGCTGGCTTTACTCGTGTCCTTCTTGAAACTCATAGTAGACTTGCTATCAGGCTCGTGAAGAGAAATCAGCTTTGCGCTCCTCGTCACCTGAGTGCCTAACATGGTGTTCTATAAATACCCTGGCCGAAATTCCCAGTTTCAAGCGACGTTGACGTGTCATTCAAAATGTAAATGTGGGTTTCCAATCTTTGGCGCACTTACATTGATGATTTTTATGGTGCCACCGGCCACACAAGAAGCCGGGTGTACACTAGCCTAAAATGACGTGTTGATACTACTCAACACAACGAAAAAGAGCAAATTCTGGCGCAAAAACCTAGATAACAAACGTACATTGCCCGCTACGACTGCCGTATTGTTATCAGGGGGAGCGAAGTTTGAAATGGAGTGCCCTATAACTCATAATGGTGACATCGATCAAAACTTGTGATCTGAGGATAATATCGCAACAGTCGGTGAAGCGGAGCCAATCATTTTCGGTTATTTAAGGCCAATTTTACGGGAATATAGAGTCTTCTTAAAACGTGTTGTGGAGTTTCAAGCGCCTCTTTCGGATGATAGTTGTTCACCAGTAGAGCTTGGGGGTGCAGAACGTACCATACCATGAAACGCACTCAGCCTTCAGACCGCCTCCATCGGCAACATTAACGGTCTTGAGGAAGCGTAGCGTGTTCAAGTATCTTTTTTGGGACACGAGTTGCATTTTACGATTCTCGCAGGGCATGTGGGCCATAAGAAACACTCTGGTGCAGCAATTGCAGGTCCGTTCGTGTGTTTTTCTGGAGGCAAATTTGTGGCGAGTATTTTTTGACTGGGATCGGAGGCTTGATTGTTTGTATCTCACCACATAGGTTACGTTGGACTACGTAATGAGAGACCGGTCCTTAACTTTGTGTGCTTGAAACTTAAGGTGTTCGCAGTACAGGACAATCATGATTTCAAGCGAAGAAATGAAACTTTATGTTCGTTTATCTCACTTCATGTAATATGGTCGAGGTAATATTACTCCATCGCAGTTCAGAAAAGCTTCCGCTTGAAATTCAGCAACGTATTCCAAGGTCTGCCGTAAAATAGACACAGTCTCTAAAAATGCCACAGCCGCTTTCTGAAGAGACAGATTGTTAAAACGCGAAGCGTTCTCCCATGCCAACCGAGTCAAAGCCAAATTTCGACATTCAATCTGGCAAAGTTCTTTCTTTGCCAAACAGCCATACACCCTTCCAAGGTTTATACCCCAAAGGCATATAGTACAATGACAAAATTTAGCTCAAATCAAAGTCCAAAGCTATAGATAAACACTCCCTCAGAAATGGATTCCATCATCATCGTCTCTATCCTTCAATGTGTAATGGTGGGTTTCCTACAGTGTGTTTTATGATTTTTATTGCTTACATCATAGTGTTTTGAATGTTGATTGATTGATTGTGGGGTTTTAACGCGCCGACGCAACGCAGGCGATGAGGCGCGCCGTAGTGGAGGGCTCCGGATTAATTTTGACCACCTGGGGATCTTTAACGTGCGCCGAAATCTCGAACACACGAGCGTTTTTGCTTTTCGCCTCCATCAGAAAAGCGGCCGCCGCGGCCGGGAATCGAACCCGCGACCTCGTGCTCAGCAGCGCAACGCCTTAGCCACTGAGCCACCGCGGCGGGTGTGTTTTGAATGTAATTCATCATGATGATTTCTTTTCTACAGTGGGTTTAAATTTCGATTTCCTGCAGTGCGTTTTCCTCAAGCGCAGGACGGTATCAGTGATGCATAAAAATATTCGCTTTATTAGTGAACGGGGAGGAGAACTAAATAACTGATCTTTTCGCTTCACTGCGGGCACGGGGCACCCACGTGGCCCCAAATGCACAATGCCCATTCCATCTCTCCCCTCCAGGGTCGAGCACGATATCAGGAATACCATAAATGTTTAGTAAGGATTTCGTCACTACATCAGACCTGTTTGAAGTCATTTACTCTCGCCGGCAGCCTGAAGGGTAAGCAGGGCCTTTGTGACCTAGTGACGCTGGGCGGGTTTTGGCTCTGAGAGGGCGGATTCCACGTCGTTACTGCCAACGGTATCCCGCAAAAAGTCTCCGCCAGAATTATTTTTATGTCAGGCCAATTGCTGGAAGTGCGCTGTTTTCTTGGCCATAATGAATTTCACTCCAAGTGCTCCGCCCAGGAGCCTTTATTAATGAGCTGTTGCGCTTTCAAAACGGCGCAAATATTTTCCCTCTACTATTGCTTGCAGCATATTGCTTTTGTCTGGCTCACGATAACTGTAGTTGTTGTATTTTTTTAAATCGAAGCTTTTGGGTCCTAACTGATTCCATTGTACGCTATTTTCCCCCGCACGGGTCACCTTGAGTATTCATGGGGACGGTGAGCAGCGAAACCGCGGACCCCGAGCTCTCAACATAAGCCGTGTCCAACGGTGGCGAGGTGTTTAAAGGTGAAGGGTAGAAGCCGTAAACGGTGGCCATCGGTCAAGCTCCGGCCATTGGGCTCTCTGCTGTCTACCGGGCAGGGAGCTCCGGGACCTCTTCGACTACCAGGGTAAGGTCAAAGTAGAAAGTACCCCCGTCTCCCTGCTTTTATACTATGATGTATGGTTTCCAAATTTTCTAAATTTAAAGATCGGCCCTCTAAAAGGGGCCGCACCGAAGTATCCTTTCCTCCGTTGCCAACGACGAGTTTCCTAAAGCCGGACAACTATGCAAGGTTTTTGGTAATCGAATCTGTTGATGTGTCGAACCCCCTTGCCACAAAGTCTGTCTTCTTGATCTCCAAATTCTTGAGGGCATTGTTGGTCAGTCCTACAAAGCCAAAAAACTCAGAACAGGAGAAGCTCTTGTAGAAGTAAATAACAAGCAACAAGCTACAAATCTCTTGACTCAAACTCGCATCGCAGATCTCGACATCAGGGTCACACCCCACCGCAGCCCTAATAGCTCCCAGGGTGTGATCTCTGAGTCAGATCTGATGAATGAAACTGACACCGATCTTTTGGAAGGCCTTAAGGACTAAGGTGTGACAGCAGGGAGGCGTATCATGATTCGTAGAGATAACAAGGAATTCCTAACAAAACATGTATTATTGACTTTCAACCATTCCACACTTCCTGAATCAGTAAATGCAGGTTTCATTCATTTCCCCGTCAGGCCATACATCCCCAACCCCCGCTGGTGTTTTAAATGCCAGCGGTTTGGGCATGGCACTACAGCCTGCCGTGGTCGACTAACATGCACCAAGTGCCACAACACGATCATCCACCAGACAACTGCCCATCGCAAAACCATATGTGTGCTAACGGCCAGGGGCCACACGGGGCCTACTGTAGAACATGCGAGAAATTCAAACAGGAGAAGGAGATCATCAAGGTGAAAATCACTGAGAACCTTACCTTCCCAGAGGCGCGAAAGAGGTTCGCCTCTTTCCCCCTGGGGAGGTACGCCGACGCAGCTCGCGGGGGGGCGGAGCGGCGTCTGGTGTCCAGAGGGACCCAGTTCAGCGAGTCTGACCTTGTCCCGCCTCCGCCCCCCGCTGGGTAACCCGGCACCACGCCACTTGCTGAGGCAGCAGCGGTTGTGGTGCAAACTACTTCTGTTGGGACCGGTGCCGCTCCCGCTCACGCCTCCACCTTCCCGTCCTCCAGTGGGTTGGAGGGTACCGAGGTTATGGACACCACGCGCCCCGCATCGGCTCCCACCGCCACCGCACCACCCGTGCCACTTTTGGCATCCCCGCCGCCCTCGGCGGTCGCGGCTCAAACGAAGGGCTCCCGAAGTGGGGCCAAGTCCGGGGGGCCCTTTCCGTCGGGCACCCCTCGGACATCCGACGACGAGATGAATGTCGGGCCGTTCCTGCCTGCAACGCAGCGCAAGGAGCGGCCTCCGACGCCCAAGCCAGCAGCAGAAAGGCCCAAAAAGCCAAATCCTAGAGTAACAGCCCCGAAAGACACATGAACACAAATACACACAGACTTCAGTAGCTTCTAAATCTCCATAATGGGAAGAGAAAATATTACTCAATGGAACTGTACAGGCCTCATAAAAATCTTGATGATGTCCATGAGATATTGCATTCGAACCAGCCAAGTGTGGTGTGTCTTCAGGAGACGCATTTGAATCCCAATCACACAAATTTCTTAAATAGGTACATGGTATTCAGAAAGGACAGGGTTGGCTGCACACACTCTTCTGGCGGTGTAGCCATAATAGCCCGGAAATCCCTAGCATGCCACCCTATCGCTCTCAACACCATCCTTGAGGCTGTCGCAATGCTCACAATAATTTTTAATAGGCTGATAACGGTATGCTTCATTTACATTTGTCCTGATTATGTACTTTCGAGCTCTGACTTCGAGGCCCTGGTCGACCAGCTGCCCGAACCGTACATCCTAACGGGCGACCTTAATGCACACAACTCTCTTTGGGGCTCCTCCAGAACGGATGCCCGAGGTCACCTGATAGAGAAATTTCTTACATCTTCAGGAGCATGCTTCTTCAACAAAAAGCAGCCTACATACCATAACTTAGGACATAATACATACTCACATCTCGACTTGGCTATTGGTTCTGCAATTCTCTTTCCATGTCTTGAGTGGGGCGTGGGCACTGACCCATATAGTAGTGACCACTTTCCCACTTCCCTAACATATATAGGTAAAGGCCCATGCAGTCCATCTTCCATAAAAGGTTTAATGAATAAAATGCAAACTCGAGCACATTCACACAAACATCCCAAATACACCACACATCCATAAAACACCTAAACGTGGAGGAAGCAGCCCAACTCGTCACGGCGCACATCCTCGACGCTGCCGAAAAGTCCATTCCTCACGCCTCCAGCGCTCCGCGTAACCAAAGGAGGCCGTGGTGGAATGAGGACTGTAGGCGGGCGCGAGAGGCCCAGAATAAGGCGTGGGGTGTCCTTCGCCGGTACCCCACGTCACATAACCTCATTTCTTTTAAACGGGCAAAGGCTTTTGGGAAGCGAGTGCGTCGTAAGGCGAAAAGGAAAAGTTGGCGCACCTTCCTCACTTCCATCAACTCGTACACTGACACGCGAAAAGTATGGACACGAATACGTAAACTGAAAGGACAACAGACACAGCCTTCTCCTGGTTAGTACAACCGGGGACACACTGGAAGACCAGGCTAACACACTCGCACAACACTTCCAACATGTGTCCAGTTCAGCGCACTACACCAACACTTTCATAAAACAAAAAACATCCTGTGAGAAGAAGTCCTTGCGAGACAGTAATAAGTCGACGTCATCTTATAACACCCCCTTCTCACTGCATGAGCTGAAGATCGCACTTAGTACATGTAAACCTTCAGCTCCAGGCGCAGACAACATTACATACACTATAATTTAACACCTGCACACAGACACACTTGAAACCCTCCTTCACCTCTACAACAAAATATTTCTTTCGGCGCACCTCCCAAGGTCATGGAGGGAGGCCATCGTAGTGGCCTTTCTGAAAGAGGGGAAGGACCCTTTCTCTCCCGCAAGTTATCGTCCCATCACCCTCACAAGCTGCCTGTGTAAGCTGTTCGAGAAGATGATCAATAGGAGACACATGTACTTCTTAGAGTACAATGGTCTTCTCGACAGCTGCCAGGCTGGCTTCAGGGCTGGGAGATCCACCAAGCATCAACTGGTTGCGTTGGAATCATATGTAAAAGATGCGTTTATCCATAATCAGCTTTGCATAACAGTCTTCTTTGATATGGAAAAGGCCTATGACACTGCCTGGCGGTATGGCATCTTGAGTGACCTCAAGTCGTTTGGTGTCTCCGGCAACATGCTGAACACCCTCGCTAGCCTGAAGCTATTCAGGCTAGCCTGAAGCTAGCCTGAAGACAGCTATTAATATTTAAAGTGCCTATTTGGGCGTAGGATAATATTGGTTCAGCAATCACGTGCCTTCAAAACTGTTTAGGTTTCCCGCTAATTTAGTTGGCTTGAAGATTGTGTGGAGAAACATTTGCTACTAAAATACTGATTGCATCGCGCTGAGTGGATGTTGCTGTACTTGGCTCAGTCTGAAATAAACGCACCACGTTGCCGGGGTAAGCTCATCGCGTGGGTTATGAAGTCCTGGTTTTCTCCATAGGATGAGCTGTGAATTTTTTTAACGGTCGTTACAGCTTCTCCGCACTGCGAACTATTGACGGTGAGCGAATGAAGTTGGCAGAACTACTGGAGGTCGCATAGTTGCCCAAAGCTATTTCCGATACTAAAGAAAACCGGTGCTCTGAACAAATTGACATGGCGGTATTATTAAGCGGTAATAATTGGTGATATCAGATTTAAGGAAAGAAAATTGCGTTCCTCATACTTTTGATTTTGCTGAGGGAAACGAAAGCAACAGAACAAGAAAAGTACTCGGTTACCCTTGTCTAGTCCTTGTCCGACACCTCCTATGACTTGTCAAAGCAAATTTCGGCCCTCAGTCCCGAGCGACTTTGAGTACCCGACCACGGTGGCGCTCAGGCGAGCGCTACACCATATTTTGCTAAGATTCGGTGGATCCGGAAATCCGTCTTTCGAACTTGACCCAGGTAACGTAAAATGCACCCACCTTGTTTAGCCCGGGAAGCTGAGCAGTACAACTAGAGAAACTCTTAGACATTAAAAGGGATAATATAGAGTTAAGCAAAGTTAGACCAGGCGAGGGCTCCATGAAGCTGACTAGCGGACAAATTTTCTGCTACAGATGACTCCATGAAAAGCAAGACCACGGAGTTGGATTCATAATTCATAAATAATTAGTAGGTAATTTGGAAAAATTCTTCAGTTTACCGAAAGACTTGCAGCCGTTGTTATTGAAGTAAATAGGCGTTAACGGATAACGATTGTACAGGACCATGGGTGAAGAACTAGATTCGTTGATGACGCGGTAGACATTTTCTAAGAGGACGTCAAATCACCAATAAAGAAGGGTACAACACAGTTCACGATTGTGATGGATGGCTAATGCAACAGTCGGTAAAAAGCAAATTGGGGAAAGGTCAGTGGGAAACTTTGGCATAGCCAATCGCAACAGTCGCACAGATGCACTGGTGGGATTTCCTGAAAGAAAACACTTGCACTGGATGAACACATTCTTATACGAACAAAACTCGGTAATGTACACGGAAACATCGCGATGGTATAAAAAAAAATTTCTTCATTCTAAGTGACAGCCAGGTATTGTGGAGGACGTAGATGTGGAAAGATCGTAGCTATTATCATAGGATGTTTAGATGCAATGCAAGCCTAAATCTCAAAGAAAAAAGTAGGAAATTACTGAACAGTAGAAACCCCGCATTGAGTCAGTGACAGCCAGGACAGACGAGTTAAAAAAACACAAATTTGCCACTCAAAACGATAATAACGGGAATTAGTATAGAGAGGCTTAATGACAACCTAACAACAGCCATCGCACAATCTGCAGCAGCTGTGGGAGAAGCAGCATGTAGGAAAGAAACTGAGAGGTGTGTGCGAATGCGGAAGAACTAATGGCGAAACTTAAGAACAAGAAGGTGTCAAGTGCGCTGGACCAAACGGAGTTAGCAGAGCTATCAAAAGGGAATAATAGAAGCATAACAAACTCATTTTCTGCATATAATTTGGGAGTGACCGAGGAAACGCTGCAAATAGGAGGAGTTTGAAAGCCACTAAGCAGAACCTTGCCATCAGCAGAGACAGACAGAATGTACGCCTTCATGGACAGGCAGGGTAAAAGTACGCAAAGCAGGACGAGGTAATTAGTTCTGTAGATTGATTTTACACCAGACTGTCTGACAGCTATGTATATCAGGAGAAAGTACTGCGAGTGAAAACTTAAGTTGTAATATCTTACTGTTTGCAAAAGAAGTAGGAAAAGCTCTCAACGACATGTAAAAGGAAAAGCTGAATGGCGAAGCCATACCCGTGGATATTTTGACGAAGAGAGAAAATTTATTACTGAAAAAGCTTGCTGCTTTATTTATAGAGCACTTATCGACTCAAAAAGTGCCTATACCCTGGAAAAACGGCAACATTGTTTTGATTGATAAAGTGGGAGGCACCAAGGAACTTAGAAATTACACATCCATCAGCCTACTCTCAATTGTTTACAAGCTGTTTACCGAATTAACCGCATTGGAGACAGCCTGTATTCCCAACAAACCAGAGAGCAGGCTGGGTTTAGGAAAGGAGACTCATAAATGGATCACATCTATGTTGTTAACCAAGTGATGGAAAAATCCCAAAGTAAACTAAACTCATTTTTACGGCATTTATAGGCTATGGGCAACATTGGACTCAGTATAAACCACAGCCGTGTCTAACCGCTCACGCACCAGGGAAAAAAACATCTACAGGAAGTTCATCACGTTTACACATAGAGCGCATGAATATAGGGGTGCGCGACACTGCGATGATTGGGTTTTAATATACCGTTGGCCAAACAAAAAAAAAACAATTGCGCCTTTGAAGAAACGCCAGTGCATGCGTGCAGCTCCAATAATAGCAAACATGCTCCCGACTTATAACAAATGACCACAAAATATAGAAATGACCGCAATACGTTTTAATGACCCAGCAACTCATCTTCATGGTCGCGCCCTTGTAAGCTGTGTAGAATATGGACAGGCTCACTAAATAACGCCAAGACATCATCAATCGTTACGGCCAAAGAAGGTGCAAATGCCCACTACTGCGCAAGACACAATCTTTATAATAACGGACTCGCTGACCATTTGCAAATATTATCAACAAGGCCGCATTTTCAAAACGGCCCTCTATACCCTCCATACAAACCCGAACGCTACCAAGGTGTACATACATCTTGGTACATACGTACAATGTGTACATACGTACTTGGTACATACATAACATTTTATTCACCCATTCAATCCATCAGAGTGCAAGTATCTTCTTATTCGTTTCTAGTGCATGTCTTTACCCTGTTCGCTCGTTCTGTGCACAGCGTGTGAATTTCTGAGGTATCAAACTGAAGCATATTACGGCGGGAATATAATCCTTCCACTGCATGTTCCAATGTCGCTGTGGAGGCCGGGAAACCATTATCGCTGTTGACAGGGAAATGAGATAACTGCGGCATGCCCGACAATGAAAAGCTCTCGTTCTCTTACAGAAGTACCACTGAGGACGAAAATATTCTGGCAAACTTTATCAACGGCGTATGCATTTGCTATTATATATTTTTTGCTTCGTTTTGTTTAAGGGTGCTGGCAATTCGTCGACGGTTTATAAGGTAACTCGTTCATAAAGCAAACAGTATAGAGGACATATAACATATATTTTTTGGCGAAACTTATATGATTAGACTTTTGTGTATTTCGCACGTTTGGCAACATACCCTCCTGACGTTCCAGGTTTCTTGAAAGTGCAACGCTTTGAAAAATGAACGTCATCGTATGTGTACCTTAAACTTGCGCGTGATCAGCACAAACCAGCAACCCCCTGAAATTACGATTTGGACCGCAAGCTGATACACCTCATCGCTTGAAAATGTACCATGAGAAGCCAATTCCAAATACAGTTTTTAAGAAAGGAACGTGACGTACAATTCAAGCTTCCATGTTTCCTTAGTTGGATATGCGTTTTCGCTCGATTTGGTATAACGGTACCGTGTCCAAGACTAGTACTGGCCTCGAGGACGTACCGTGGCGCCACCTACTAGTGACGTCCCTTCTAGGACGCCGGATGGTGTTGTCGTCTGCTAAAACCCACTTCCGGTGCGTAGGCAACCGCGTGTTTCTTTTTTGTTATTGTTGGGGCCACCATCTCCCCCCTCCTTGTAGAGTTGATACAAAGTAGACAGAAAGTCTCCTACAGACCGAATAATCCCGGCAAGCAATCAGCAATTCGCTTGTTCACGGCGACACTACCGCGCTTAGGTAGTTGTGACCACTGCGACCCAGACCTCGTACGCAGCCAGCTAACGCCAAGGGCGATGCAAATGATGCCTAGAAAAGTACACTGAGAATTTATTATGAAATACTTGTTACGGGGCATGTACGAGACTGCGTGTGAAAGGAAACACCTTGTAACAGCGACGGAAATGGGTCGCTCACTTTTTATCTCACCACGCGTACTCCTCGCATTGCCTGGTAAATGAATGACTTCACGCGAAAAGTGTTATAGGACTGTTTCGTCGCACATGCCTAAAAGGGATGCTGTGATCGGCAGCTTGGCTTAAGCAGTGCCTATTTCCCCTAAGATGTTCTATATAGCTATGCCCGGGTTTGCGGAACGATCACTGCCGTAGCCGGAGCTCTGCACGGCTGACATGTTTACTTTTCTTGAGAACTTGTCCGCAATGTATGAACAGTATGAAAGCGAGTTTTCGACGCTCTCGAGAAGGTCTAGAACTGGTTATATTAAAAAAAATTATATTTTAATATAATATAATATTAATAATCAATCAATCAATCAATCATGTTTATTTACGTACCCAGGAACAGCCAGAGGCCTGAGTGCTGGCGCACGGGTAGTTACATGAAAACAAAATACAAGAAACATATAGCATTGAACAAACAAGCGACAAGACACACACAAATTGAAATATTGAAAATTACAGAAATAAAGCACAGGCGGAGCCTGGGTACAGGTAAAAAATAAAAAAAACAAGATGCCTATGTTGCTCTGCCTGTTGTAAAGGCCACACGACAGGCACAGCAACAAAGTTTGACAGTAATACAACAAAAACAACGGCAAGAGTGTAGATACAAATGATAAGACGAACAAATAACAGTAAACAGTTTCAAAAATAGGCAACTATCAGTTGGAGACACAACCGCAGAGAAACCAAATTCCAGAAAAAAAAAGAACGACAGACATATCATAGGTGTTTAACATACTGTATTCAACAGCGCTGTACGGTGAATTGTAAAGGATTTCTGGGAGATGTCAAGGCGTTCAAAGAAGCGGTTGTAACAATTCTGTATTCTGCGCACAGGAGAAAGATTGGAGTTGCGCGCAGCGGTCAAGAACGGGCGATGAGACCTGGTGGGCCTTTGTGGTACACTAAACTCCAAACAGTTAGGGAGGTCTGCGCAAGAAAGGTCACCTGAACAATTTTGTGAAGAAATGTAAGGTCTGCACGCATACGTCTGCAGTTCAAGGAAGGGATGGAAGGGACTATGGGTGACTCAGAATCAGGATGAAAACTGTGATTGTGATGACGATAATAATAATAATCAACCTTTATTGTCGGTGCCCAGGAACAACCGTAGCGTCTTGGTACTGGTACAGCATATAAAAACATTCATAAAAATAAACTAAAATTAGGACAACACAACAAAAAAAAAACCATATGTATGACAGAAACAATAAAGTGAAAATAGTTACAGAGATCCCAGAAAGCAAAACGGCAAAAAAGGGAAGCCTATTGTTAGAAGACATGACAGAATTTTAAGCAACACAAAACCAGGAAAAGTGAAAAAGAAACAAGCAAGAAGATGATTTCCATAAAACCAATAGGGCTAATAAATTTGTAATAACATAAAGGCACTATAGCTACAACAGTTTTCAATTCATTAGAGAACAAAGAAAAAGTGCTGTGGAATATATCAGAATGATCGGAATATTCATTATATGCACACTGTATTCTGCAGATGGACTAGCGTCGTCTGCTTCAAGCCTCTGTTCTGAAAGTTTGAAATATTCGGAAAAGTTCGTTCGGCAACTTGACATTGATAAGTGCAACCAAGTCATCACACAAAGTATCACCATGAAGAAGTTTATAAAGAAAGATAATATCAGCTTGCAGGCGTCGACACCAACGAGAAGGAATAGTATTCAGACAAGGTATGCTACCGTTTCCGTCTTCTTGCACATGGCGGAAATGGTGCTTAAAGATAGAAAGAAACCTATTTTGAACCATTTCGATACGGTCACTATTGGACTTGCAAGTTCCATTTCAAACAACAGAACCATAATTGAGAAGAGGTAAGCAGAGAGCCGAATACAACTTTAAAAAAGGAAGAGGACTTTTAAACTCTCTAGAATACACGCAAACAGCACCCAGACAACGAAGAGAGCGTCCAGTAATTTTTGTAACGTGGGAACAGAAAGTCAGAGACGAATCAAATAGTACTCCCAAGTCTCGAATTTCGGTCACCCTCAGCACTGCAGTGCTTGCTATTTTATAGGAGTATTGCAGCTCTTGAGTTTTCTTACTATAGGAGACAACTTTCGTTTTCTAAAGGTTCAAAATAATTCCTTTTTGGCGCATCAACGAAGGAATGACACGACCAGCCTCAAAAGAAAAACAGTCCTGAACATTACGCACTTCTCTAAAGATTTTTATATTATCAGCATACAACAAAAAGGAAAAATTTCGAATGGCAGAAGCAACATCGTTATTTAAAATGGAAAAAAACGAAGGGGGCTTAGAACGGAGCCCTGGGGTACACCACTGGTTCCTTTGTACCTAAATGATGTTTGACTGTTAACACTTACACAATAATATCACTCCTACAGATAGCAACGTATAAGTCCCACCAAAGAAGCGTGAACATCTAACAGAATGAGGTTTGCAAGCAATAACGAGTGGTTGACTACATCAAAGGCCTTGCTTATGTCACAGTAGACGGCATCAAGCTGGCTTCTACCAATGATTGCTGGGACAGCTTGCTCCATGACGCACGTGAGGTTTGTGGAAGGTAAGCGACCGCGCATGAAGCCATGTTGATTAAGAATGAGGACGTGTTTAAGTGAGAAAGACAAAAGCATATGAAGAAATGAATCGAATAGTTTAGAGGCAGAACAAAGGAGCGAGACTGGCCTATAATTTATCGGGTCAGTTTTTGAGCCTGAGTTGAAAACAGGGAATACACGAGAGATTTTCTATGAGCGAGGAAACGTGCCGTACTGGAGACAGTTCATAAATATTGAGGTGAACACAGGAAAGAATACATTTGCACATGTTTTTAGAATTGCAGCAGGAATACCATCTGGCCAGGAAGAAAACGAGCTGCATATTGGTTTTGGTGCTCAAAGGAAAGGCTGTTCAAGCGAATACCTGAGGTGTTGAAGTCCCCAAGTATAATGAGCTTATGATTGGAGTGTGCATTTGAGACATTTTCTAGGGATGTGAGTGTTCGATACAATTCAGAAGGTAATACATCCGGGGACATATAGAATGCACCGATGAGTAGCCTCTCGCCCCTCGTGAGACCTACCTCAAGCCAGACTGACTCGTCTAGGGTCTCGAGATCAGCACACCGCATGCACTGCACTGAGTGATCAATGGCAATAAGAAGCCCGCCACCTTTTTGTTTAAGTCTAGTTAATTTTCTGTCGCTTGTAAAGTTTTGATAATTAGAAGGGAAATATTAGGAAGACGAGATATCATCGGAAAGCCCGGTTTCACTAATTACAATAGAAGAAAATTTAGAACATACAATATTTCTAATAAATTCAGAAGACTTAGTTCGTAGACGTCCAGTGTTTTGATAGTAGATGTCGAGACTATCATACATACTGATCATTTTCAGTTATTTCACAGCTGTGCAGCATACCATCATGGACCTTGCCTTGGAACGGCTTGAAGAGGCAGCCTTTTGGCCACATAGACGGGTCGTCCGGGCACCTTAAACACTCCTCGTTAACAGTTACGCAAAAAGAAGAATAGGAGTCGTACTTGGTCCGAAGGCGTTTGCACGACAATTGCGTAACTTGCACAGTTGACAAATGGGCCAACAGTTCAGCAGATGCGGTGTTAGACGACAGTTTTGAAACAAAGATGGCTGTGGAGCTCGGTGGTCGGCGTACCACAGCCAACTGAGAAGCTTCCGACGCACCCACGCGGAGAGGGCTCCTTTTCTTCTGCAAGTTCGTCGGCGGGCCATTAAACGCAGTGTCGGACCTACGATGCGGGGGCAGAGGGTAGACCGAAGGGGAAACCAAAGTGCTCGAGGCCATAGCAGGTTGACTGCTGGGACGTTCAACGAACGGCGAGGCGGTGGTAGAGGACAGGAAGGGGGCGCCTTCAGCTGCACAGGCGGTGGCTTCGGCGAAAGATGACCTCGTAGGGATGCCAGACTGCGGTGACGTCACCGGCGGCATTAAAATATTAACAGTCTTCGGGGAAGCAGGCGGGGAATCATGTACAAAAATTGTATACATTTGTTGTGCCCAAGAACAGCTATGAGGCCTTGGTGCTGGCACACAGATAGATACAAGTGAAAAAAAAGGGGAAAAAGTGAAAGGAAAGAGCGCTTTGACAACGCAAAAGATAGAAAAGTAAAAAAAACTTTTACATTGTATATTACAAAGTGTACCGTACAAACCACTACAAAACGTAGATAGCGTATACACTACATGCAATGAACACAAACAAAACTGACAGGATACAGTAGAATTCGCATTTACAGCGTACAGATGAAACAGAACATCTGCACACTACAGATAATCGTGTAACGTTATAACAGCAATCCATAAAGTGTAAAACAACAAATAAAGTCATATAAACAGCATACAATCTCTATAGTAAGGCAAGCAGGTAAAAAGAAGTTACTATAATAATAACAATAATCAATCAATCAATCAATCATGTTTATTTACGTGCCCAGGAACAGCCAGAGGCCTGAGTTCTGGCGCACGGGTAGTTACATGAAAACAAAATACAAGAAACATATAGCAAGAAACAAACAAGTGACAAGACACACAAATTGAAGTAGTGAAAATGACAAATAAAGCACAGGCGGAGCCTGGGTACAGGTAAAAAATAAAAAAAGAAGATGCCTATGTTGCTCTTCCTGTCGTAAAGGCCACACGACAGGCAGAGCAACAAAGTTTGACAGTAATATAACAAAAACAACGGAGTGTAGAGACAAATGATAATACGAACAAACGACAGTAATAATATTATTATTATATCTATATTATTTTAATAGTATTACTAATATATTATGATAAAAACGCTTTATTCAATGTTCATCTACATGATAAATTTGCGGCCACATTTAGGCACGCAGTGCTTGGGAGTGCGCACGCAGATACCAGGTTGTGTACGAGGCGAAACACGTTGTTAGTGATTTGGGGTGATGGGGAGTTTTAGAATAGGCGAACCGAGCGTTGGAGACTCCCAATGGGGAACCCAAACGCAACTCGCGTGCGTGCGACGAGAGGGTCTTCTGCCACAGCTTGCAGCCGGCTTCGGATGCACGTAATGGAATGTTGGGAGCTTTAATCTTAATGTTGCGGCAGATTATTTCATCACCATTATTGTTACAACATCGATTCACAGTCCCTAACAGAACTTTGAAACATCGATTCTGTGTGTGTCCGCGGGACGTTTTTGCGACAAGAGCTCAACAGGCTTTCGATGGCGTCGAAGGTAGCCCGATTTTACGGTGTAGGACATCCTTGGGCTCCTTTATTAAATTGAATATTTCACCTCTAAAGGGGGTGGGCGATTCTTGGTGAAGGTTATTTTCTGGGAACTTTACCGTAGTTTCTGTTACCAGCGGCTGGGAACCATTTTTTTCACCCATGGCAGATGCGTTGCCTTGTACACGGATTTTATGATTGGAGGTTTGTTCTTTGCATATGGTAAATTAGTGTTGGTGCCTCTTTTTAACTGGGGGGTGAAGACCGGAGGTAACGCAATTTAATCCGGTTTGATTCAATTGTTTTTTATCCAACTGTACCTTCGATGCCTGCCCAAAACTTGTTATTACTTCAGACGTGTGGCAATGGTTCAAAATTGCGACTTGTAAGGTCTCTCTGTTTTACAAAAGAATTCAAGAAACTTGAAGCTGCACTGTCACGACACCGAAGTATGTATTGTGACGGTAGTTGTGGGACTTTTGATCTACGAAAAATAGAGATTCGAATCTGCGAGGAGGCACCACAGTGATGTGAGAACGGATGGCCTGGGGCGCCGTATTGTACAACTGCAACAAAGATAAAAAATACGTAGCTTTTAAAATAGGTGTCTTAAGTGGGGCTTCCCTCCTTTCGGAGAATAACTGGTTTCGACAATAGACTGAACCCTTGTGACAGGATTTTACCGAAGCACTTTGCGCTTCTTATAGGAGCGGTGGTTTAGAATTGGAGTTAGATTTGCCAAATCAGTGACGTTAGAAAAGAGCGTTTTGGTGGTAACATTCTGATCTTTGAAGACGCTTTTGAGTACGGCCTATATAGGATAGGTTCACGACTGGTAATGTAGCATTACTTGCCATTATTTGTGAACCTATTTGCCCATATTTTGTGAACGTTCTTTACATATAATTTCAATCCAACGTTGGGAATAACACTGTGGTTGATATTACATAACCAACATCGAAGGTCTACCTGGTATGATAAGAAAGGTGGTCATAAAATCAAGAGAAGCAGCCCTAGGTAATTGCAACAATAGAGGCAGATGTTTGCCACATTTTTGCTTCATTACACGTAAATTAAGAAAATTTATTGAAGCGTTTCACATTGCAAGGATGAGGGGTAGCAGCATTAGCCAAGCGCTCCGCAGTAAAGAAAACCATTTAATAAAATGCAGCAATGAGCATGCTCTCAAGCGCAATTCCTTGTTCATTGTTGATGTAAATAGTCCCACAGTTTTATCTCTTTGGTTAGTCACAAAATTCTTTTATCTATCTGTGTGGAGCGACAGGCGAGTGTGTTGGCTGTTGCTTGCCATTTTCCTTTGTTTATTCTTCGAAAACGTGCAGCATAATGGGTTGTCAACACTGCGATATATTTGTGAGTCAGCCATGTTTTACCTGTTTGTGGTGCCACTGTCTTCCTGACCGCAGTTTCCATATATTCGAGCTGGTTTAAAATATATTTTTCTCACCTTTAATGGTAATATCAAGGTACGCCCGGTTGTCTCTAGTCGTTTCAACATTTCCTTTATATTTGATATTTAGGCAAAAACAACTGTCGTTTTGGAAAAAAGAACCCTCAAAATATCTAAACGAAAGTACGAACGGCAATTGTACAAGAACTGCAAACATAAACTTTGTGAACTATCTGCCACCGTTTTAGCCTCAAATTGTTCTTTCAGAAGTGGTTTTGATAAAGTGTGTATCCCACTTTTACTTGAAGACTTTTTTGGCACTCGCATAAAATGTCACGAAGATTTTGAGGTATGCGTCCGAGTACTGCCTAGTTTTCTGAGGGCCTTAATGGTAAACTTCTACTAAAAAAATCATAAATTAAGTTTTCAGTTTATCCTTGTGACTTCGGAGTACTGTCCTCAAGTAGTTAGACTACAGATTTTTAAATGCCCAAAAATGTCACCTTTGTTTGTATTACGACCGACAAACTGACCAGGCCATGTCATAGTTATGGGGATTAAAAACCCTAGTCGAAAGAGATGTCACTTGTGCGAATGGTATGTCGGATAAAAGAAACCAGAAGGAAAATTTCTGAGGGCAGTAATTAACCATTTTCAGTGTTACTCCTTCCCAGTAAAAAAAGTGTTATCTTAAATATGGAGATGACCGACGCATGAATCATCTCGAAAAGATGCACATCGGGCATTATAAATACTGGTAAAGTCATTAGGGTTATTGGGGTATTTTTATGTTAAGAACATAGTCCCATAGGCTATTGCAATACATAAGAAGGACAATTTCGTCAAACAAGAGTGCCCTTTATTTTTTCGCGGGAAGAGAACAGTTGAATTTAAACACTAATTGTCATAATACATTTAGAAGATACGCGCGCAAGCGCCGCTATAACCTGAATGGAGAACTGATGTCACATATTGTTACTATGCACAGCAGAATGAACATTATACTTTCTTGTTAAAATTTTGGTTTAATTGTGAAACTGCTTCTTTTAAATCTGCAAAAATCAGTAAGGTTTCTCTTCACCTGCTACAATGCGAAGCGACAAAAGTGCGTTGCAAGTACTTCCACTAAACTCTATATTGCCCCACGGGTAATAAAAGAACTACTTGCGTGAGTGCTGTAACGTTCCGTCGTGTAATTACTGCTTCGGTGGTAGCGCAGAATAAAACTTTAATAGCTGTTCCAGATAAAATGCGATTCCAGTACGTTACCAGGCAATCATGTACGTTGAAGGTTCAAGAAACGGAATTCTTCACTCTAAAATTGGACACGTGTACTTACTTTTTCTTGAAGAGCTGGCCATCCTGAGAACAGTAATTTAGTGTCCCAAATTATTGCACGTTTTTAGGCAACGAAGCTTTCCGCCAATTGATTTTCTAGGCTCGCCCGAAAGAGACAAGCCGAAGGTGGATGGACATGGTGAGAGGTAAAGCAACCCAGCCGATTAAGCCGGTCTCTTTTCCCTCTAGGCAGTTTCCTAATGGGTGATTCATTGTGAGAATTAAGCGAATGCTGCCCCCAGGTCCTTACGGCTTTCCTTTTTTGTTCATTCAACCAGAATTAGTCTTGAGCTAAGGGCTTCTTTCTGGAGCGCGAGTGAAGAGCGATAAAACCCCAAGGTCATCTGGAGTGTTGCATTAAACCTCGTGACGACAGTGTCTTAATACAAAGGATAGAGAAATTGGATTCCACGGGCTCTCTCTGGCGTCATTGACATGTGTGCAAAAAGGAGATTTTGTCTTTCCCCTTTATACTAATCTGTCTTCTCGTCTCGTTTGTCTCAAATATTGTGGAGTTGCTTTGCAACCGTAATCACTGATTTACAATGCAAGTCCTGCTATTTGACCTGCACAACCCTTTATTAATGCATTTGGGTAAAGTATATTAAATGTGGTCGCTCTATTTATTAGTTTAAAAATACCTTCTATATTCCGTGATAAAAAGCGATCGGGTGACAGTGAGATAGTGGGCACGTACTTAATTTATGTTACGTAGACATGTGCGGAAGCATTTAAGACAAAGCATACTACAATGGCGGAGTCTGTATTATTTGGTTTCTACCCACACGCAACCTAATGGGCGCTGATGACCCTGTACAAAGGCCGCCAAAAGTTGCGTAGAAAATCGTTTTACTTGCCTTAAGCTGAACCGCCTAACGTTTTGCGAGTCCAGGTATAGCGGTTATCATTTCAAAAAAACGACCGTTCGAAAAGCTGTTGTTTTTCTTTAGAATCAATAGGAAGTTTACTCATTCAGAACTCACTCATCCAAACATTTCTCACTAAAACTCGACGTTGGGGTACTGCATGCATAATTCGAGACAGAAAATTGACCGACAACAATTCGACTTAGGACGCAGTCTTCTGCTCTAGTTCAGTCTGATGTTTCTGTGTGTTCTGTGGTATTGTTTGCGCTCAATTCTTTCTCCAGTCTTCCACAGTGTTGTTCCTGTAGTAGGGTCGACGACTTTTGTAAAAAGACCAAGGGGTCAAGGTATAAAGACTTTGCTTTCACATTCCCAAATCCGTGAAACAATTGGAAGCATCCCATTGTAAGTGTGTTTATATTCGATGAAAGTAGTGGTCACTCTCTGCATGTGGAAGGCGTTACATGGGGTAAACAACATGTGCGCTTGTTTTCCGCAACTGAAAGTGCGCACGAAGTCGAATTAGCGCACGTAAAAAGAGCGTCCTATAAATTTTACCGTCATTTACGCTACACCTGTGAGAACTTCCAATGCATAACATGTATGCATACGTGGCTCGGTGGTTGGCATTCCCAAGATAAAAATTTTTGGAAAAGAAAATATGCTCGGTGTTACCAGTTGCTGGCAAGGGAGTAAATTAATTCCAATTCTGTATCCCCAGCGCCGCACATCAGACTCTGATCCATCTGTCTTTGCCAGTAACAGAATACCCTGGAGGCCAATTTTATGATTCAAGATAATGGCGGAGGCGAGAGATTCAGTAATCCCGGATACGTCGTGTCGGGTTAAGTAAGCAACGCTACGGACTCTTCAGTTTGCCTTGTTACCGCATCACGACGTGACGACCAAGTAGCCCATGCAACTTGCCCCTATAGTCTCAAATATTGACAAAAGAGGTCTGGGGTGCGCGTACACTGCGCAAGCTGTGGCGTAGAAGACTTGTAAATATTGTAGATATATTGCTCATCATCTAGCATGGTTCTTGTGGTATCTGCCCTGCCGCCACGTAACATTATCTTGACGTGCGTTGTCTGTCTTCCTCCTGGCCTAAGCTCCACCCGTCTCAGCTCTGATTGCGAATGCCCCAATGCTCATGGACCGTATCGGCACACCCGAGCCCCGACGAGGCATGGACGCGACCTTTCCCCACCCCGTGCCCCACCCTATTACCAGATGAGACCAGACACAACGCGACCATCCTCCACTTGACCCGATGATGATGATGATTGATATTGGTTTCCCCTTTCCAGCGGAGTCATGACGTGTCATTTTATGAACACGGGCTAATATACGTATGTTTTATACGTTTGGTTAAATAGTAGCGAAGCTTAGACTACTTAGGCAGGCACAAAAATGTATTAGGAACAAAATACTTTTTTTGCCTGTTACAGGTGGTAGCTGTCCTAGGCAATTATCCCCTCTCTGCTTTTCGTCCACCAGCTTTCTAATCTTCTTTTCGTCGTCTGGGCTGCCATGAAGTTAACTCCCTCTGTGCTACCCGTAAATCATAGGGCTTCTGGAAGCCGAGTGTTTCCCTAATGTAGATTTGGATAGATACATTCGCATAATACCAGTATGTGCCGCGTAGTTTGTTTCCTTTCCGCAGACTTAACAACCTTAATTTCCCGCTTCCCCACTCTCCGGTTTGCCTCCAGAGTTTTTGCTTTGCGTTTTACTGCGTTGTCTGGCATTGGCGATACAAAGCCCGTATTCATCAACCTCATCATCTTCATAAGAGGTGGAAAGGATTCCTTCATTGTTTATTCCCTCGAAGTCCTTTCTACTCGCCAGACTCCCTCACCTCCTACGGGGCTAGGTCACGAGGTGACGACAAGGTGGTTACCGGAATATACTGCTTTGGTCTCAGCTGTTCACGAGGAAACTCTACAAGTCTTGTACAATAGAAGTCATGGTCATCTTTCAAAAAGAGATAATACAAAACCGCAAACGAAATACCTTATATAATCATGAACTTCCCTAATAATCTAGGCCTGTACTACAATATTGCACGTGGCAAGATCCAATAACTACAGAATCTTGGAAACGCATTCCAGCATTGTCCATAGTTTTGTTAGTGAGCCTCCGGAAAAACGTGTGTGTGGTGAGAAGTCATTAACATAGATACCAACACATAACAAAAACTATACACGCGGCTTAAATTGAACTCCAAAAGCAAAGTCTCACTTAATCACCAAATAGGTGCAGGAGGCAAGCAGACCGAAACAGCGCACATTTATGCATATTGCAGTGTAAAATTAGTTTCGTAAGTTGCTTATGCAGCGCTCAAATACACGCAATATAAATCTATACTCAATACACTTTAGGCACGCTTCGAGAACCGTCAGTTTAGACTGGTCAAAACAGAACTTTCATTAACGCCTTACGCAACCTTTCCGGCCCAACCCTTCATCTCACATAGATATGTCAAAGTGCTTCCCTACTTTATTCACCACACGTTTTTTGCGTTAACCTATAGAAAAGATGCGTATAAACCAAACTTGAATTCAAAACTGTTTCTTGCAATTTTTCCGCCTGCTGTGCGCGTATCCACTCATAATCGCCTGCCTCTAAGGGCTACGACTTGGCATTATGTTAAAGGAAAGCAAAGGAGTACGAAGTAACGTCTTTTCTCCGCTTAAATGTTAAAGGTGTGAGTATAAAGAGCTTCACCGTATTGTTTGGTCGGGTGTGGTAGTCGGCAGGTACTAACGGCTGTGTGTATGGAAGCCTGGTCTGGGACCTATGAATCGGCCACTGAAGCGCAGCCTCCCAGCGACAGCGACGCGCCTTTACAGCACTAACGAAGTACCTGGCGGAGCGTATATGCCGGTATACCCTGCGCAGCGAATATACAAGCTCGAAATACACCTTTCTGCGACCAAAACTGAGGCATTGGCCCGCATGCAACTTATGAATTATCGTCAAGAGCCAACTTCTGCGCTCACCACTAAAAGACCCTCTGGCCACTTCACAGAGAGTGGGAAAAGGAAAGACGACGGAGGTAGCGGGAACAGATTGTATACGTGTGTTCAGTGTACGCGTGACATCATCAGGCATTTTGGAACGATTCGTGCCCCTGTGAAGCAATAAAATTGCCCCCTCTCTACATTGCCCGCTTCCCTGTTCTTACCTGAAAATAGCAAACATATTCCGACAATCACAACAAACGCTTCCCCTGTCTCATTTGTCAGATTTACGAAACCGATGTTCTGAGGTCTAATCCCGGATAAAGCGAACAACGACCAACCTCAAAAGAACAGTTGGCAGCACCCATCTGCGTTGCGTACAACATAAAACGAAGTTTTCGATGCGTCACTGATGGAATACGTCGTTTCGAAATCGTTCTGCCGGAAAGCAAACTTTCTCTTTTGTTGCTAAGAGAAAGAAAACACGCTTTCTGGGGTAGAAATCGAACCTGGTTTTCTCGGAGGTATGAAGCCGATGTCTACCCGAGTGGGCCTTTCCGAAACGCTCGGATCACTTTGAACTTAGACAAGGGTGCAAGTCCGGGTGAAATTTAATTTATGCACAAAAATACGCACACCTCAGCTAGCACAAATACTTACGAGACGCATGCGCTGCGTATATCTCAGTCGAAAAAAGAGGCTACAAACCCGGACCGAAAGCTCCAACCGTTAAGACGACGTCTTCTATATTCTAGTAATGTCTGGCTCATAGTTAAAAACTTGTGGTCACCGACCAAAAGCTTATTAAAAGCGTAAAAAAGAGACGTTTCGGCTTCCGTACGGAAGCCTTGTTCACTTGCTCGCTCGACCTGTTCTATTCGTTATAAATACGGATTTTTAATGTCGAGAAAAATGCGGTCTAGAACAGGTATAATAAAGGACCTATATAGTTTGATCTGGATGTATAACTAAATCGGCTTATAAGACGTCTTGTAAACGCCTCAAAAATCCTGGATCAAACTAATTCTTCGAGTGCCCCTAAAATCTTCTTGTCTTCTTTGGAAAGCTGCACTTAGTACGCTGATCGACGTATATCACGAGCCTTTTCTTGTAGCTCTATACGCCTTTCTGAAATAAAATAACTAAAACAGTGCAGAACAAGTCAAAATAACGCACCGCATGCCATGCTTGCGTTCGTCTTCGGATAAGTAAAAAAAATCACTCCAATAATTTTATTGAGATCAGTGCAACACGCTTGAAAACAATGTATCCAATTTTTACGGCTTTATTCTGATTCAGAATCATTAGGGTTAAATATCTGTAAATTTCGTCCTGTCTCGCATCGGTTTCCCGACAGTTCCCGACCTGTCTCGCATCGGTTTTTGGCGGGCGTGGCAGTGTCTATGAATTCATTTGGGCATTCGTCTGAAATAGAGGAATACAAAATGAGATTCACCACTCTGGCTTGCGAAAACACGTGAACTCAGACATGCAAATTAACACTTCCAAAACGGTTACGCAACGCACTGGAATCACTCCCACAAAAGATTAATGATGCTTGCAAATCGAACCACCAAACTTTGCATACGACGCAGAAGTTTTCGTGCTGGAGTCAAGTAGAAATATACAAGATTGCACAGGAGGTCCGAAGAACGTGGAATTTCCCAGAGGCCGCCGCCAGGCACACATGAGCGTTATGTACTACACCCGCCTGCCCCGGTAGAAACGTCGATGCCTAAATGTCCGTTGGCGCCCCCGCGTCTGCGAAGTGCGCCTGCTCGCCCCCGTCGGCCGGTAGCTGTCCCGACATGCATCCGGATAAGCCCACGCTAAATATGATGTGCGCAGTGCTCGCTGTGGCTGCTCGCGCCAGCTGATTACAAGTGCACGCACTTACGTTCTTCACTTCTGTGGGAGTTTTAACCAGGGGAAACGGTCGAAGTTTATATAAGCCGGTCTTATTGAGACGGGATGGCCGTGTAATCTATCAAAGACCACATGACTATTCACAGTTCGAATAGGTAAAGTTCACAGGAAGGGTGCCAGTTGGCTGACAATTTTTTGCTAAGGCACGACTCTTGCACAAACGCTGAGCGTCAGAAACTCGCCCATACGTGCGCATTAGAGACGAAAACTTCAAATGTACTGCTGAATTTTCTGCAAGGTTTAATTCCAAGATGTCACTTAAATACCTTTGTTCAAAAGAATAGCCGCACAAAGCCAGCGAATTCTTTATCGCCAATAAAGCCTCGGTCAGCCCTCCGTCTACACTGGCCGCAAAGCAACTAAGCACAGCGGCGGTCAGACCTGTGACGCAGAAGAAGGTGCTGAGAATTCAAGGATTCGGACAGGCGGACATTGGAGTCTGAACCTGGCAACGTTTAACACCAGAACTTTATCTAGCGAGGCGAGCATAGATGTACTGTTCGAGAAATTATAGGGCATTAAAATGTGAAGTAATAGGCATTAGGGAGGTTAGAAGGACTGGTGAAGCCTTTACAGGGCTGAAAAAAATCACACGTCCTATGTCACCGGGGTCTAGCGGACCGAAAGGAACTGGGAGTGGGATTTCTAGTCAATAAATGCATAGCTGGCAGCATAGAAAATAATATAACTATAATGAAAGGGTATACGGTATTGTAATTAGGCTACGAGAATGTCACAATCTTTCCTAAAAAGTTTGTAACTTTGAACCGGCAAATTTTTATTTCCCGTGGAGCTTATAAATTACCGTGCTTTATAACACATTCAAAAGTTAGAAAAAGTAAAAATAATATTTTTGATACTTGTTATTGAAAAAAATGCACCAAACTTGCTCGTTACGGGCACATTTATAGCTATTGGATGGATTGCAAGAATTGCAAAATTATTGGCACAGTGGTAGCCAACTGACCGTAATGTGCAATGAACAAGGGCGTTTGCCATCTGATATAAAGGATTCAAGTTATAGGGAAAATACCACGAAAAGCAGGAAAATGTGTCACTTTTCTTTTGCATTCCTTGAAATAAATCGTTATTACATCAAAACTTACAATCTGTTTTTACAACACCTTGTTTATTGCACAGTCTCGTAATAAAAAAACACGCCTGCAAAGTGTCATTGTAAAAGAATAATTAATTATGAAGAAACAAGTGTTCCCGCAAGAAGAAAGTGCAGAAAATCAAATTTTGCGAAAAACAGGAATAAAGTTTCTTTTGTCAGTGTATGAACCAGATATTCTTGCGTTGGAACGTAAAAATTACATTTTGATAGCCAGGGCTCCCCTGCACTGCCACGAGCCCATTTTTGGCTTTTGTTTGCGCCCGTTTTTTTTTTTTTTCAATAAGCTCGCAACGCGGCGGAGGTGGCGGTGGCATGGGGGGGGGGCTTGCGCGGCGCGGATGGTTTCGCTCACGGAACACACTGTAGATGGCGCGGCGATTTTACCCAGTGTTCCCCGCGCGGATGTACCTGCTCACCGGTGGGCGCGTCGCGGGTGCGGCTTTGTCGTCTGCTTTAACATTGGTTGTTTAGTACCTGTGTTGGCACAGCTTCGCGTCCATTGCGCGCTTTCTTCACACGGCTAAACGTGTTCGACAGAACCTCCTGTGTAACCTGGAGCCGTCGGAATTATGTGGTCGCACGGCAAAGATACGTTAAGGATTGATTTGAAGGCCCGAAAAATAAAATGTAGAGACACATGTAGACATCTGGCAGCTAGAGAAACGCTGCCTTTTGCTCACTGCTTGCCCCGAATGGGACTCTGTTTTCTATATTGAGGAAAACCAATTTCGCTGTGGTTTAAGAGGTATCACGAAAGGTGTAAAAAGCAACTGGTCCTGGTAAAGAGGGATTATAAATGTTTTCTCAGGTTTCTCGCAATTCTTAACTCACTAAACAAACTACTTTGAATAGTTACAAGTGGGAATCACTAAGCTCACATGCCGAATGGTTTCGGTGTCTACGTTTGTGTCCGGCCGTGGTGTAGCTCCCAGATAGCACATCAGGATGGCTACGTTCCTCTGTCTCACCCTTCAAAAGAAGCTCCTCTCCGTTTTTTTTTTCGCCGACGCACTCTCTGGCTATGGTGGCGGCGGCCACCACTTTAGCCCGGCCGTGGCCGATGCTGCTGCGCTCGGGATGCCGCCTCTGCGAATCCCAAGTTACGGCTTCCAGAATCTCTTGTTTCAAACTTTGTAGAGCCAAGGTTGCTAGTTTAAGCGACGTCGCATGGGCAATCGTAGCCATTTTTTTAGTTTCGCTGTCTTTGCGGTTTATGAAGGTGTTTAGTTATGCTATGCGACTGACGAAGGCTTCTCCGAGATGTAACAGGTTGTTTTCTTTCACTCACCAGTGATTGGTAGAAATACCAGAGATGAGTCGTGTACTCTGGTAACTCCGTTTTTAGAGCACGGAGGTTATCTACACTGTGTCTGTTTGCCTGTTTACTGAGAACTATAAAATTGATGCAGTCAACTATTCGGATGGGTTGGCCGTTGGAGGTAGTGATATGGATGAGGGGGAGTGAAGAAGGTGATTGTTTTCCTGGTCTTTTATGTCTTTATAAAAGAGGCTCCGATTTTGTTGGGGAGCAGTACAAGCCCCGCAAGGCATCATACGACGCGACGACTTCAGTTGCCGTTTGGTGCGTATCTTAGCTGTCCCCATCTGACCCTTTAGCAACCCACAGCGTGATCTTGTCGGCATACACGCTGTGATGTAGTTTGGGAATGGCATCGAGGAGCAGGATAGGCCCCGTAGGGCCATATTAAAAAGAAAGGAGGGAAGAACCGATCCCTGTGGGTACCTTTGCTACCGAGGGGAATTCGGGGTGTAGTCAATTGTCCAACGGTTAGTGGGGCTGTTCGACCCGTGGGAAAATTACAAATGCGGCGTTTTTTTTTTTCAAATGACCCAGACCCGTTTAACGCGAACTTAACAAAAAAACGGAAGTTTGGTACTGGAAATAAATGAAACGCCATCAAAGTAATTATATGATACATATTACATGTCAGATAGGTGAAGCTCAGATTGGGGGAAATGAGGAGGAGGCGGGGTTGCCAGGGCATGTAAGCGGTGGCAATTTAGTTAAGTACTAAAATGGTAAATATGGGGGTTAAAAAATAAATATAACCAGGGTTATTTCTTAGCGTAGGGTGAGCCGACAAGGAAGCATTGTTTACATCTTTCAGTTTTATTTTGTTCACTTCTTTTTTTGTTCCCTTCGTTGTAGGCATCTGGGGACAAATCTTTCGCTGATCTCCTTATTGCGGTCGGGATTCAGAATAAGCCAGCTCCGAAAGGCAAAAAAAACCTCCGAAGACACCTAAGGAACAGACAAAACAGTCAAGCCAAAAGAAAACGGCTGTGGCAAATGTATTTGTCTCATTGTTGGGTCTTGGTCTGGCTAATTTTCGCAGGGTCTGGCTAATTTTCGATATAAACTACGATCTTTGTACGCGTTTTTAAGGCGTTATTTAAAATATTTTCTAGACACCTCAATGTTAGGAGAAAGTTGCGGAGATTTTCTTGTCTCTGCAGTTTTATCCGACTTGGTTTTGATTTCTGGATCTCTCTCCTCGCGAAAAAAAGGCCTCAAATGTAATTGTGTGCTCGTGCACTGACTCCAGCCGCGGCTACTCTTTCGAGGATGGCCCAGTGGCTAACGGAGGCTAACCCTCGCGTCAAATCGAGTCCCAGGAACGCCTTTGTGTTATGTGTGGAACACAATCGAGCATCTAGTACGTGGTGTTTTATTTGTAGTGTGACGCCCTGAGTAGAGAGCTGGGGTAGGAACCCCAGCATGCAGTGATGGAGCAGGTGGTGCTCTTGGGTGTGACTGTTTAGCAGGATGCGAACGACGTGCTCTGAGAGCTCGCCCAGGAATGATGTTAATTATATAGGTCGGAGGTGATCGAAGTATGGCCGCTTCGCCAATTTGGGAACAAGAACTGTTTTGGCTGCCCTCCATTGATGCGGGAGTTTCCCCTTGTACAAATATTAATTTAAAAGTGTAGTCAAGTCTGCGATGGTTGGGTCGTCGAATTTTGAAGTAGCTTGTTAGTAGCTTGTCAGGGCCCCGGAGTCGATTTCGTTTTGAGGTGTTAGATTGCGGCACCTACCTCCGCCTCTGTTATGGGTGCGTCCAGCTCTGGGTTGGGTATCCCCACAGTAACTTGAACGAGTTTGGGTGTTGAAGTTTGAGTTTCGGCGTTGAAGCCGCCTACTACTACGAGAGGAAGTCAGCCTGTGAGAGTGATCGCTTGTTGAAAGAGTACGTAAAGCGGTGTTGTAGTCGGGGGCTGCTATATATGTTAAACATGAACACACTCGTTTTTCATTTGCTTGATAGAGGGATGAGATGAACGAAAGCATGGTCGATGTGTTTGGGAAGGTGGAGCTTGAGTTGTATTACCGCGTTGTTACGATAGACGAGGATGGTCTTTTTAAGAGGTCGGGGGTCACTGTTCTGAAAAAGATTTGTACCCGGATAATTTTGCTACGCAGCCCTTCTTTTGCAGGAAAACGACATCTAGGGGTAGGCCTAAGATTTTAGAGTCTATGTGGTGCACGAGATTTTAACATTTGCGGTGATATCATCGGCAATTACACTGACAGAAAATAATGTTCCGTCCCTTCATTATCACCAGTGGCGAAGGTTCTTGGTCGGTCATAGGGTTAGGATGGCTTTTTGAATACTGTGATGTGGTCGTGAACAGTTGGCTTCAAATACAGTCATTCGAGCGTTGATGTCAGTTATCTGAGAGCGGAGTGTCGGTACAAGTTCGGCAAAGGTTCTATTTGTTTAGCTATAGGTGCGGCTATATTAGCATGCATTTCTTGGATTTGTGATTCAATCTCCTCTTTAGCGTTGGGGTCTTGTGTGGGCTTCTCCTTCATTCAATAAATAAGATTAACAAAGACGAAATAACAATTAAGCAATCCCAAACCATACCCAATTACGCAACATTCACGCGATACCCCCACCCTTCTGCGACGCATTTATTTGAGTTCCCCCCGTGGGAAGATGCGGGCGGGTTTTTTGTGCCACGAGCACGCTCGCGCTCCAATAAGCAATTTAACTCGGTTGCACATAGTAGTAGTTGTGACGAAAAAACGTGTCAGTGTAATTTGGAGCGCACCATCCAGTAAGACCTCAGGGGTTTTCCCTTATCCGCATAAGGAAGAAACGGGGAGCACACCTTCACGACAACCTTATTACCACATTGGTTGGCGAGTTGGACCAGACGTTTTATTGCAGATACGCCCAACCAGTTGCATCCATTGTTGTTGCGTGGAATCACCTTTACTCGCGAGCCATTATATCGATGTCTCTTCATGGAATGCCTGAAAGGCTAACGGGAGCACGCAAACTACTTGCCGTATATAAAACAATACTGGTTCTACATTAGGCGTGGCACACAAACCGTTTATAGCGCCGCACGTAATTACTGAACACTGTAGGATATTATTGTGTAGTATTTTTATTGTTTTTTTTTTCAAATGCCGGTTTTTGGCGTGCGCAAAAGGAAGTATAAGTTTGCAGTCAATTTATAATTACGGTCTGGAAATTGGAGAAAGACTTCATGCGCGTAGGTAGTAACGCCGCAACAACTGGTTATTTCCACACTTAAGCGTGAGGAGTGCAAAACCAGCCTATGCAACTCTTAAGGAGTTTTTTTTATTATGATTAGAATTATGGGTTTCCCAGTGCGGGACCATTTGACCCACGCGGTGATTGTACAGTGACGCTTTGTTTACAACCCCACCTAAAGTTTATTGTCTTAATCCTTTTGCAGAAAGACGTCATCTGCCCCTTCATTAAAAATTTTTGATGGCCTCTTCGCCGATTTCTGACACTTAATTTTTGCTACTTTTTACAACTCAACCTTAACAACTACATTTATTCTCTTGTCTCTAAAAATGATACATACTGCTCCCGTAACGAATATTGCACCTTATGAGGGTAATTAATTGAATTACAATGCAACCAATGTCCGCAATTTTGTCCTAGAAAGAAATTGACAGTTGTTCTATAGGTTATCGCAATCAAAGCGGAAAGGTAATCGGGTACACCCGTACCAGGGCACGCGTTTGCTTTCCGCGCACAGAGATTCTAATAATTTCCAGCGGGCGAAGTGGTACGTTGAGCGTGGGGTTTTCTACGGCGTCTCTGTTCCATGGGAGATTTTCCTCAGCAGCACCCGCATATTGCTGCCCGTATCGTGTTTCCGCTAGTGCAACAATCACAGCCACACATGCGAAAGTTGTGGCAATAATTGACGTATGGTGCCGTGACACTCTCTGCTGTCAGCTCTCCCATGGTAGTGTTTACAAAAATTCTGGAGTGGGAATCTGGCAAAAAATACTGAACTTGTTCGACTCCATTTTGTGAATGCTGCGCTCGATACCATCTATAAGCACGTATGTACTATAATTGAGAGGAAAACTAAACTCAATGCTAAAAAAGCTCCGAGTAATTACTTTCATTCCAGTCGTGAAAAAAATAATAAAAATGGACGGTGAGCTTTACGTTGTCGAGATAAGAATGGGCCGTTTCTTATTAAAAAAAGTTCCTTTGTGCCAACTCTATACTCAAGTGAACACAACTTCCTGGAGATCAAAATTTTAATATGTTCCCAAGCGCTACCTTCTAAATAATTATCCGCTCAAGACGACAATGCGAGACCAGTGAATTTACATATTAGGAAGCGCAAGTGTCAAAGAAAACGTCCCCGTGTGTAGGAACGCCAACAGCTGTCACGTCGTACCACGCGCATCGAATTACCGCACCTTCACAACAGCACCCCCACCCACAGACATGCGCTCCAGGGAATTTGCGCAGCTCATTTTTACACCCAGCACCATTACCCACGCTATTGTACATGTTCTAGAATGTCTTTTAGGTGTGGAATGTCATTTGTTGCTTATTTTACACTCGCCAAGCTTAATATAACATCATCTTTCCACACTGCCCACAGCCCACAAAAGCCACATACCTCCGTAAATAAAATAGATGCTTACTAAAAAGTTCTGTTCAACATTATCCTTCAGTAAAAACCACCACGACGCCGCAGGTAACATATCCGTAAACATTACGTGCCAAAATCGTGCATTAAATTTCTGTTGGAAACATTTTTTTCGTTAAATGGACACACAGTTATTTCCCAAATATTCTGTTACAGTCTGTGCTCCATTCTAACTGGGCAAAGTTAAAAGCACATACTTTTTCTTTGCGCTTACGCATCCCTAACGCTCTTTCTGGCTGATCATACACCGGAAGAAAAGAGGGTGATCAAATATATTTTATTATTGGAGGACTATTTGAAGTGTCCAAATGCCTCCCCACAACAACCAAGTTTGTAGATTGAGTTAGGTGGAGGCACACGAGTTCACAAGCAGTCAAGATAGGTTCAGTTGACGCATGCGGTACGTGATAAAGATAAAGGCAGATTCTGTAATACCTGCATGTATATTGCTAGGCAAATCAATTTTGGGTGCGATTCCTAATGTAAGTCCCAATACTTAGTTCTGCAGAAGCACAAAATGAACCCTACATAATGCCGAAAGCCGGAAATAGGTTAGCCATGTGCCACACAAAACCAAAAGACCTTGCCCCGCAAGACAATGAAAAACACCGAGGACGAGGTCGCGGGTTCGATTCACGGCCATGGCGGCGGCTTTTCTGATGGAGGCGAAAAGCAACAACGCCCCTGTGTATGAGATTTCGGTGCAGGTTAAAGATCCCCAGGTGGTCAAAATTAATCCGGAGCCCTCCACTACGGCACCTTATCGCCTGCATTGCGTCAGCGCGTTAAACCCCTCAATCAATCAAAAGGAAAAACAAACTCTAAACTGTTCTCAGCCATATTTCAGGCAAAATCAAGGACATTCTGCATTAGCAATCACATGATCTTGATTTTCAGCTCTTCTGAACGGCAATGGTGGAGTTCGATGGACATCACAGGAGTAGAAAATATAATAACGCTGCCTTCTTTCTCATTCTTTTCAAAGGGTGAGCCCCGCATGCTTCCTTTCTTGGTTCAGTGGCTTACTATCGGATATATCAAGATTCCTCAAAGAGTGACCAGCTTCGCCGAGGCACAATTGGGACACTAGACAACTGACTCACATAACAGATACACTGAAGTCGCCTTGGCTAGGCTGCGGATGCGCCACACAGATGTGACGCACTCCCACCTGCTCACTGCTTCTTCGCGACCCATGTGTAGCAGGTGTGGAAGAAACCTATTCGTAGTCTACAAACTAATTACATGCAAGGCACTTGACACAACACGACGCAAACATTTCCCTGAATTATACAGACGACACATTCCACTTCGCCTGTCATACTTTTTAGCCGACCAACCAATGTTTTCTAGTCAAGGTAGTTTTAAGTTTTTAGCTGAGGTAGAGTTTCTGCAGCACTTGTCATATCACGTGTAATCATCCTGGCCCTACACACCAGCCATCTCCATTGTCTTTTGTTTTGCGTCACTTTTACTTTTACTCACTCGTTTTAGTATTTACGGTTTCATCACAAATTCAGTAACTTGTTCTCTGGTTCTCTTTGCCCTTGTTGGCATTGCGCCAATAGGCACCAAGCATCATCATCATCAGCTTCACCGGGATAAAACCAAAGCGAACGTTCGTTTCCGTCGTGATTGATTGATTGTAGGGTTTAACGCGCCTACGCAACGCAGGCGATGAGGCGCGCCGTAGTGAAGGGCTCCGGATTAATTTTGACCACCTGGAGATCTTTATCGTGCGCCGAAATCTCGTACACACGGGCGTTTTTGCTTTACGCCTCCATCAGAAAAGTGGCCGCAGCGGCCGGGAATCGAACCCGCGACCTCGTGCTCAGCAGCGCAACGCCTTAGCCACTGAGCCACCGCGGCGGGTGTTCGTTTCCGTCGCTGCCATAGTATGGATGTCTGGTAACGTTTCAATATAATACCGGTTATTGCTACAGATATTGAGAACTAACAAAGCTTGGTGGCCGTCTTTGGTTTCTAGCTAACACATCTGCGTACTTCAAGGTTTTTATTTTTAGAGTGTTGTAGCGCGCTTTAAAATATTTTTATTGTCTCGTACTATTTTTGGACTACCTTCTTGCCCTCAAACTACCCTATCGCATTCATAGGCACCGAAAATCTGGCGCAGTAGGGCATGAATAAATATATCTATGAATAGCATGTATGTGCAAGAACAGACAGATGAAAAATTAGTTCAGGTAAATGAAAACAAAATGTACAAAATATACGGTTTCTGGAATATTGATCACGTAGCTTTATTAATCATGGTTTGTACACAAACGGATTTCTGAATTGAAAAAGGAAATAGTTTTTTCTAGAGGCGTGTTTTGATATAATTGCGCAATTACGGTACGTGAATTGCCTTGACCATATTATAACTGCAGTTCAGAGTACCCCATACGTAGCCCGAAAGCTATCCTGGCAATGCAAACGCGCCTATCTTTTCGAAGTGACTCGTTGCTTCCGCGAGCGAATGCCTGTGCAACAGGTGCGTGTTGGAAGCTTCGAGCGTTCAACCCTTAATCATCTCGAAGATCTAGACAACATTAGTAACAGCTTAAAAAAAACACTTTCTTCATGCTCTACCTTAGTTTTTCTTAAAGATTGCCAGTGGTGGCTACATAAAAAACAATGATAACCGGGCCAAAAAACTGCTGGAGCTATCGACAAAAGTTAGTAGAATTCAGCGCTACAGAAAGAAATGTGCGCCTTCTAATACCGTTTCAGCCGCATAAGTGGGTTACTGACAATCATAACCTACAGTCATCCCAACTTGTACCGTTCTTCTATACCATGCAGACCGTGACCAGACTGAATTAAAAACTAATCCCGCGCTTTTCTTTTGGGCCACCCGCTGGCATAATAACGGAATATAGCAATTTTTCAGGTCACCTAAACAGTAAGCAGTGTAGTACGCCCCGGCGCATCGCATTGTAATTATTATTCAAGTGATTATATGCAAATACATTTTGTTAAAAACATATCAGCGAAGCACCCAAAAGAGTACCTGAAAGTTTCCTTCAAAAGTTTAATTTTCAAAAGGCGTCCCTTAAAAGAAATGTACTCCAACAAAACGAGAGCCTTTCTTGAAACTTTTTCTAATTAATGGGCTCATGAACTTAAACCCTTTCCGTTCCACTGAGGTATAACGAGTAAATTACACATTTAAAATGGATGTTTGGATTTAAAATAAAAAAAAGTAAAAAGGTAATTAAACAAGATAATTACGCAGAAAATGACTCACTACAGATCACAGATAAATACAAAAGATCTAAAAGTTATTATCGTGATTTTTGCCGATGACTTTTTTTCTGCGTGTGTGTGAAATAGTGACAAAATATTTCAGGGGTTAGTATTGTTGAATATTAGCGTTAATTAGTATTCTCATTTTTTCTAAAGTATTTATGTTTTTGTATGTTCTATTAGCTCTGGTTTCCTTCTTACGAGATAAATTTTACGGATATTAAGTTGTTCTTTGTGTTTGTTTTTTATTGGGCAGTCCTGTATATAGTGGTCGAAACTGTCTCCTGGTAGGTTACATTTACATATGGTATTATTTGCAATGGCGAACCTATGAAAATAAAACCAAGTCTACCGTGTCCAGTGATAAACTGTGACGTGCAAAGTGGTGGCAAAGTGGTCCGGAATTTCGGGAATATTCTTTATCCATTAGAATGCCCAGCTTTCATTTTCTTCTTGTTGCCACTCAACATTACCAATGTTTTGTTAGGTTAATATTGAGCTCTTTTTTTGGTAAATTGCACATAAATAGGACAGTCAATTTTTTCACAATATTTTGCTGCTTTTGTAGCCATTTCGTCCACTATTTCGTTACTGACATTGCCACTGTGCCCTTTGATGTAAGTTAACGATATTTTAACCTGTTTTGCTATATTGTTTGGCATTTCTTTATTTTAAATATATTTGGGTTCTGATTATTTTGATTGCTAATTGCTTTTAGGGTTGATAGGCTATCAGTATACAACTGTACGTTACCGTCTTTGAAATCGCGATTCCTTCTGCCTCAAAGGTATTGCTGTACTCCAGAAGTTTGTATTGTTTCGTTTCTACTATTTTTTCCGGATTTATCTGGAATTATAAAGGCTGCTCCTATGTCGGTTGTATCTTGCGACCCGTCTGTAAATACTACAAAATCTGTCTGCGAAATTGGTTGTGTAAGATAGGTAAAAGATATCTTATCTGCTGGATGCAGCTGCCATATATTTTCTTTGTTACTTCTTTGGTCTCCTGTAAAAGCGCGGTTTTTCCAGGTGAACCTTTTCCCGGCGAAAAGTACGTCAAATGTTTCGATTTCTTTTTCGATCGTCAGATTAATTGGTGGAACATTAGCTATGATGTTTATGGCCGGATTGGATACTGTTTTAAATACTATGGTAACTTCAATGAGGCTTGTTCTTTGAATACTTCTTACTTTTTTTCTCATTACTACCTGTTTCTTATACCAAATTGGAGAGGGCATAAACTACGATTCTTTCTATAGCTCTGATAAAAATTTGTTGTAGGTGTTGGCTGGTAAGCCCCCAGTTGTATGCTGTAATTTTTCCTAGGCCGTTTATTATTTGGTTTACTTTTCCTTTTACATAGTTAGTATAAGGGATAAAACTGAATTTGTTGTCTATATAGACGCCTAATGATTTAATTTCTTTACAGAATTTAAGATTTTTGTTTCCTAGTTTGATAATGGGAGTTCTATTAATGTACTTGTCGCCTATTACACTGAATTTTGACTTTGTTGTGTTGAATGTAAGTTATTTGTCTATTCCCCACTTTTCTACTATTTTTAAGCGGTTTGGTAGCCTTTGTTCGATATTATCTCTTAAATTGCCTCTTTTTACTCAGGTTATGTCGTCGGCAAAAGCCTGAATATATACACCGCTAGGAAATTTGCAGTTTAGGAGATCTAAACTTGTTATGTTCCAGAGTATTGGACTTAAATATGACACCTGCGGAGAGTCTAAATTAAGATAAAGTTGAATCATTGATTTCTTTATGTTATAGATAATTTTCATATTTTATAAAAAAATATCAGTCTAAATGGTCAGATTTCTTGGACAGCATGATTTTGCTTAGAAAGTTTACAATGACGGATGATTTGATACAGCTAAATGCAGTATTTATGTTTACACAAATGACAACACATACCGCTTTATCTAATCTTGCTTGATCAATTTTCTTTTTTAACTCGTTTAAGGCGATGATTGCTGACGTGTTAAGGGTAAATCCGAATAGTTCTGTGCTAAGGAGCTTTATCTTCGTTAGGAAGTACTATATTCTGTCTTTAATTATTTTTCCAGTATTTTTCCGGTTATAGAGTTGAATACTTTGGGTCTAGATTTTTGTACTCCTTGATTATGTCCTGATTTTCTATTAGGATTACATTTGATTCCTTCCACAGTGATGGAATGTATCTTGTTTTGATACATGCATTGTAAAGATCAAGAAAGAATAATTTTTGGTATTATATAGACATTGTAAGAACGTGGCTCGTAGGCCATCTTTTGTGCCTGGAAAAACGGTATTTCTCACTGTGATATTATTGTGTTCGTATTATTCTCACTTCATATGCCTGTTTTGTTGCCGGTTTATTTTCTTGTGGTATTATAAACTTAACCCGGAGTGTATTCTTAATTGAAACGACGCCGGCACTTAGGGTTATGTACTTAAAGTGCCCCACGAGTATGCCCGATTATTTGTACGTCTAAATAAGTATGAACCCCGGCAGCACGTTTCGTAGATTGGAATGTTTCTGTTTATGTTTATACTTCCCGGTAAAGTAATTTCTTCGTCGGCGTGCCTGCTAATCCAGTGAGTGACAGACTGACACACAGACACAAAAAATGCCATTCTCGCATTAGTTAAACTTTCATTTTAACAAAAACGCCCTTGTTTGCGGTTAATTTCGATTGTGAACCAAGCAGCTGAATTAATCAAGTTGGTTCTACCGTGTAATCTCACAAATACCAGTAAAATTCGTCGTGTTAATCTATCCCCACGCCCAATATCCAGCCTGTTCGCATAGTCGAAGTGGGAGCACGCCAGTTTACAGGAAGTAGTTTCCGTCGGGGTTGGCGTTAGCAAAAGAAGATTTAAATAAATATTCTAGGTGGCTACCATCACATGGGGCAAAATTTCTTTTTGTTGTATCTTGATATTCTCATGGTTATTCATTGTTAGGGTTAACATTCAAGTTAATGCCATTAAGAAGTGTTGGCTCACAAAATCGGCCTCATATAAATTCTGAAACCGAAGATTGCAAAACTGGGGGCTTGATTTTTGGGTTTATTCAAGGATCAAAGAGCCCGCTTTGTCCTCACTGCACTTACTGCTTGATTTGCATATTCTACATTTTTCTTATTTTTGTAGTCATAATAGGCGTATATTTCATCCGATTCGACTTCGGAAGATAACGGGGTCGCCGTTCATGTTTTGTTTTTGCAATTGACACCTTGCTGCCTCAATTTGCATAAAAAAAACTTGCTATGGTGAGGGATATGAGTTGCTGTTGCCAGGGCGTTATCACTGAGGGGCGTTTCATGAATTTTGTTTTCAATATTTTACCGCGAACTTCCCCTTACTAAGACTTGCAGTATCAGCAAGTCAGTCCAATGTAGCGAAGTATTTTTTTTTATTTTGTTATAGTGAAGCAAAAAAAGACTTTACCATCAATTTCTAAAGAACGTTCACAGATGCGTCAAGAGTGACTCACATTAAAAGTGCACCAGAGTTGCGGGCGTCCAAAGTGCGACACAAGTGCGGCGTAAAAAATTAAAAAACAGAAACACGCGCTCCGCTTTGAAATAAAATTGCCCGGCATAGCCACATGCTGACAGCCAACACATTAGTTAACAAAAAGAAGGCTTTTGTTGGGGTATTATGTACTTAAGCTTGCGCATAAGTCACAGAGATGACTCTTTTGCTTAATTGACTGATTGAATGAGGGGCTTAACGCACCGACGCAACACAGGTGATGTGGCCCACCGTTTTGAACGACTTCGAAATAATTTTGACCACCTAGAGATCATTAACGTGCGCCCAAATCTCGAACACGCGGGCGTGTTTGCTTTTCGCATCCACAAGAAAAGCGGCCGCCGCGCCCAAGAATAGAACTTGCGGTGAGCGGCACAACCCCACAGCCACTCATCCACGGCGGGTGGTATTCTTTGACTCAACAGTTGAATGTGTAGGATTAATGCCACAACATTCAGTAGTTTGGAAACGTTTTGCGTTTCTGCAGATCGGGTTGATGCCGTTTGACGTTGTAAACATATTTTTACTATAGTGACCAGTTCAGACGGTCGGTAGTGTTTTCGTAACTGTCAGCCATGCTTATCTAAAACGTTTACAGCAGTTATCGTTTTCCAACACTGCCGGACGTAACTGATAAGCCATATCTTCATTTCTCATCATCGCTTGTTTCTGGAGCTATTGTCGGGCAGCAATTTCAGACACCAACGTATTAGGTTTTGAATATGTAGTGATGGTGTTTGGGATTACCAAAAAAAAATTCAAGTGACAAGGGTATAGCTGTGAAATATAGAAAATATTACATGGCCCATCTTCCTTCAAAATAGGCTTGTAGACAGGGGACTAAAACACATGGTGCTGTGTTTTTTTTCGCGTCCCCTTTAATAGCGATGTTTTCAATGTATGTAGTATGCACCAACTTAGGCAAAATCACCTTTCCAACGCATGGGCTAGTTTATATATGAATTCGTTATGACACTTTCTGTGTCTTTTCTGTCCGTTGTTAGTTTCGTGCCTAAACCTTATAATTATAGAATACTAACTAATCCAAACGTAAGACATTTCCCGCAAAAAGTAGCAGTTTCATATCTTCACAAATCCTGACATAACACACGGTTTCTGCAGTTCATGGAGTTTATATGGCGAAACTACGAGTAAGCAATCTTAGTAATAGTCATGGAACAGCAATTGCCATTGCGTTAGCTGTCGAGAATTTACAATGGAATACCGGAATGTTTGGGTTACGTCAATAGTTGGGCAGCAAACACGTTCTTACATTTTAAACGTTGTCGGTAGAGCATTAAGAGACTTGATGAACGGAGAAAGCGCTTGGTTGCCTCTGTGAACAAAACGCCAGTGCAAGATATCAGTATACAAGGAAATATTGAATGATTCTCTCACCGCCCCTGAGTATATTATCGTGACAGGCTATAGAAAGGGTATGGACTAGACCGCTCTCACTGTGTTGTCGGGATTTACGATAGAGTAGGTGTTATTACAAGGGATATTTGCCCACATGCAGAACTATATTGTTTGGCTGGAAATATTTTCTCACCACCATCTCGCTGCATAAGACTGGTGGCCAAACCTTCATGTGGTCTACAGTAACATACTGAACGTTCCGGCGTCGAAGGTACTAGTGTTCCCTGTGACCCAGTTGTAAGCGCTCGAATAGGACGCGGGCAAACTGGTGGTCATGGTTATCATGTCGTAGGTATATCGATAGCAGATTTTTTTGTCATCTCAAAATGTAATAAAATGACATCCACGTCTGCAGCTGGGAGCGTTGCCTAGCGAACCCTAATATTCATGTGCGAGTTTCGTCACAAACGGTATTGGTCGGGTACGTGTAAATGCGACAGTAAGTATTCTTTGGTTTTCTGACAAATGCCAACCTTTATCAAAAGTGCGTGCGCGGTTATCTTTTTGGGGGCTCTGTCAGTTCGTTCGCTTAAGAACGATGGTGTGGATTACTTAGTTCAACAGTTATACGTATTTTGTATTTAAGAATATTCCCCTTTGGTCGTATGAACTGCTGGTAAGCAGTCCGCAATGAGGACTTGAAGAGCTCGATGTAGAAGCCAGGCCATGCCGACGAACGACTTGACATTTTTTGTGCAGTCACATTGCTACAAGACACTGTTCTACGTATTTCGGCCGTCTGTGGCTACAACAGTGGTACTGGGCCACGTGTTGTGTCGTCTGTGTACTATGTAAAGAAATACTTTGTAGCACTTGGGATTTGACTTCCTGGCAGAGTTTTTGTAGTTCAGTGTTAAGCTATAGTATGCCCGGCCAGTGGTATTTCTTTTAAATGCTGAGCATTTCTTAGGCTCTCCTTGTCCTGCGTCGTTGATGGCGGCGCCGTCCAAACGCTCACTGCGCATGGGCAACTCTCCTCCTTACACCCACAGCTCCGCGATACTACAGTATAAAAAAAGAAATAGTCAGCGGCGCCCCGTTTCGATCCCACGACTGTCTGGCCGCAACGGGAGGTACGCGGTGCTCTTCCCACTACGCTACAATTCCGGGACAGCAGCAAGTGCTACGAACGCGCCTCATTTCTTTGACTCATTCAAACTACGTCACAAAGCTACTGATACAACGAAGGCACGCGAAGCTGAATGTCAACGAAAACGACAAACTGAAAACTTTAGTGGAGGATGTTGAATTTCCCGTGGGAAATCTGTGGCGGGAAGCGCCACGCGCCCTGCAGCTCAACCAGCCCCGTCCGCAGTGCCTCTGATGCTGATTGTGGCAGGATGCCCCTGGGTATTGGCCAACCAAAGAATCCATCACGAGATAGGTTCGCGTTCAACCACCGTCGTCATCTTGCCGTAGGGGAACAGCCGAAGAAGAAGAAGAACGAGAAGACAAACCTGCGAAGAGGAGGGCGTGTACATTGCTCTCAGCCGGTGCACCAATGTCAACAACCTTTACCTCACCAAAGCGGACGGAGACTACCGATTCTAGAACAGAGACAACATCGACAAGAACATGATGGACGAGTTTCGGCGCCTCGAGAACCACCGCCTACTCACCGTAACACAACAGCACTTGCGTGTCCTTGCCACCGTTGTGGACCAGGACGCGGAATTCCCTCTGGCGCTAGTAAAAACCAGATCACTCTACATAACGGCAACACAATGGAACCACACGGAACCGCCACGATGCTTCGCATCCTCATTAGGGTTCCGCACGGGAAGATGGTGTAATTTTTTTTATTTACTGAACTTTACCTGCTCAAGCAGTTTCTCAAACTATTTTAAGGTGGTCAGTATTGTAGCGCTGACTTTTCAAAGCTGTTCTGCACGTACACTGCACAAACAAAATCTGTTGACATGGCCCTCAGGCCCATGTCACCTGTGGTGGTATGTCGCTAATATTCTACGTGGCTCACTGTGAGGGCAACAAGGCCGCCAGCTTTTCTTTTTTTCACGCGGCTGCAATGAGTGTGTTTCGACGCTCTAATGTGCCGCCGCGGACGCTAATTATACAGCTTACGGACGATGAGAAGGAGTGCCGCACATTAAGGTTGCACACAAATCTCTCCCATTTAGAAAAGAAAAAAAATCATGTAAGTGCAAGAATTGCTTCCCAGGGTTCTGTTACAATACATTTATTTTGCGTATTTATTTGCTTGGTATCTCGTAAAATGGCATTGAAGAGCGAAACGCATACGCCCTAATTGTGTAAATTACTTCTGTATCACAAATTGCCTATTTAAGCTCGACGTAATGAAGACCAGTAAGGAGGGCCTTTTTATTCGTAAAGAAAAAAGTCGCCCCCCAGAGAAAGAAGCAGCCATCGCCCTAGCCATCGTTTTCAAGCCAAAGGCAATAATTTAATCTGATTCGCCAAAGGCTTTGAGAACTTTCATAGAGGGCAATGTCTTCAAAATCACTCACCGAATTCGTTCTATATTTTAAACTTTGTTGTTAGTCCTGATACTGTGTACTTGATGACAAAACTATTTATTAGCAGCAGAATTTTTCCTACCGTTGCTTATATGCGGTGGCTCAATAGGAAATAAAAGTTGTGCAGCAGCGTTATTATCTCAACTATCCCCGCGAATTTTTCCTGCAAGTGATAAATGTAGGCAATAACTCATAACAAAATAGTTTATCTGCTGTATATTTATATGAAGGCCCACATTACAGCACGCTTGTCCCAGACACTCTTGATTGATTGATTGATTGATTGATTGATTGATTGATTGATTGATTGATTGATTGATTGATTGATTGATTGATTGATTGATTGATTGATTGATTGATTGATTGATTGATTGATTGATTGATCGATAGATTGTACGGTTTACCGCGCCGACGCAGCGCAGGCGATGACGCGCGCCATTCTGGAGGGTGCCGGAATAATTTTGACCAGCTCGGGATCCTTAACGTGCGCCGAAATCTCGGCCACACGGGCGTTTTTGCTTTTAGTCTCCATCAGGAAAGCGGCCGCCGCTGCCGGGAATCGAACTCGCGATCGCAGACTCTCTCGATTCTACAGAATGTTTATGGCGAAAAAAAAACGTTGAACCCTGTGTTATGTGTTTGCAGAGGATCGGCAAGTCGCGTCGCCACTAGTGTAAATTGTGGAACGGTGCTTCCCTCGAAGCGTTGTGCAGTCCAATTGGTGTGGTTGCACTAGCTATTTAGGCTCCAAAGAATTCATTTTTAACAGACCTCCGGTGGAGGTCATCTAAACGGAATGGGTTAGGAGTATCCCGACTAAACCACGTGGGCAGAATAGAGGTAGCGATCACAGAAGCCGTCACCGCAGAAAGGTTTTCGGAAAGTCGAGGCGGTACTTCAGAAACATCGGACTTGCACGCGCCGCTGAACTGCTCGCTCGGGCTGAGTGCTGATTGCCCCACCGGTGCCAGTAACCTCCCTCCTCGGAAACTCGTAAACTTTCAAAGGATGATGTAAAGGAGTCGAAATCTGACAAACACTCCTATTGTTCAAGTTAGGGGTTAGGTAAGCCTATCGGCGAGGCTTGCAACCAAATTCCAAAAGAAAGTAAGTATTGTTTGCACACTGTGGAATGTAGGTGGAGATTCCACGTGCCCCTAGCCTCACGCTGCACATCTTACATTTACCCAATGCGATCAAGCAGATTCCGAGTCAGATTTGCCGTTGAAAGGTGAAGGCTTAAGTCAGAATTCATTCTCCTGAAAAATCAAAATCCGCTTAACGTGTTACTCGCCTACAAGCGCCTGTTGATGTGGGCCTTCATCGATGTGTGTACGAGATCAGTCGGGGAAAAACAGGCGGATTAGAAAGTGATTTTAGAGCCTATTTATGCTGAGAACATGTCCACGTGAGACTCAGCCTCGTATAGTTGGTGCAGGCAACGAGCAACGTGCCTTACTTTGGCTTACAATGGTGCCTTTGTACTTTTATTCGCCAGTTATGTAACTTCGCACGCTGTCAACGCAAACCACTGTGAGATGCTTGCCAAAGTGAATTTTAGAGACATATAAAAGCTGGAATTCTCAGTTTCTAAGCTCATTCACTCTGATTTATCAGAGCGGGATTATCAAAACATATTCCCGCCGAACTTTGCGTTAGATTCTAAAATATCCGCACGCAATGCCGCAGAAACAGTAGTAACAACTTTCGGGGCGTGTAAAAATCAATTTTAAATAGAAAAAATGTGCGAAGTCAACTATACAGTAAAAAAATTGAAACGAAGAACCAACAATTCTAACCCGAAGTATATCGGCATTCTACGAAACAATTTCGTTAAATTTGACAACATATTCTGGAAGAGAACGATCCATGTACCAAAGCACGATTTACTGCCCTGCTGATGTAGCGTGGCGAGGAATACCAACCTGAAAACTGTGTAATGACGCCTAAGAACTATTGAAGGCCAAACATAATATTTCTCCTTCAAGCACGAGCGTTGCGAAGTGCTACAAAATGGTAGTACAAAAATGTTTAAGTGGTGGAGCGATCGCGAGCAGGGGATCGCGTGCCCGTACGAACAAATGCAGGTGATGGTGAGATGGAAGGACGGGTGGTAGAAATACCGATGCAGCTCCTACCTGTGAACGAAAACAGCAGCGCCAAAAGTGCGAAGGGCTCTTTGGAAAGAGCAGTACGAGCGGTATTGAAAGGCTAAATAACGAGTGGGGTGTACACAATGTTCCTGTTGATGGCGAGTGGACGAACGAGCTCCTGAGGGGGCTGTAGGAAGGACGGTCCTGCTTTTCAAGGGCTGGGACGTAATATTAACCAAATATATTTCAAACTAGGCTACCGTCCTCGTATTATTATATTATCCTTGCAGCCTGCTAAATTTTTTCACTTTTTGGTGTATGCACAGATCAGGTGGACACAATTACAATCCTGAATCTTGTACAGGTGAATAAATTGAGCTTTAGCAAAATGAGAACGAGAAAGGTTTCCTGTTTGTAACGAATATGTTTTGTGTAGATCGCTCAAAAACGTGTTAGGTGAAGGCGCGTCATTGAAAAGTCTACCCCAGAAGGCGATCGCAGCGACGGTGTCTTTCTCTAGCAGTGCGTTCGAAGTTCACTTTACGGGCCCGTAAAGCAGTGCGTTCTACGGTCCAAAGTACGTTAGAGGCGTGTGCTGTCGGCGTATCACCTTCTCTTCGTCGTAATCGTCGTCTCATGTAGTCATGGCACTAAACCGTCGGGACATTCGTTTCCCCCTCGCGCAAGAACGTAGGACCTACTGAAAAATACCAGGGTATTTCTGCTTCGTAACGCCTAATTAAAAATACCGGGGAACACGTTTGCGCCTCGCGCTAGAACGCTCCGCGCTTCAAAAACACGGCTCCTTTGCGCACAGCTGTACACCTCTACTCCCAACGGTTTCATGTCCGTTAGCAAAAACGCCAAGGCTCCACGAATGCACTTATACACTGCATGCTTCGCCCCTCCCCAGGTTTAACGTTAGTGTAAATGGCCGGGGATTTTTATTTGTTTTTGCTTTGCATTGGGCGTCCATTAATACATCTTCGTGTGCTACTACGCCGCGCTTGCAACGGCTGGCTGAAAAATATGATAACTCTTTAGGGGGGAAGCACCTCAGGAGCTTAAGGTGTCGGCACCTCCTTTCGTCGTCTGAAGTGACGGCTCAAGTCATCCCGGCAAATCAAGTTGTCCAACGATGGTAAAAAAACAAGCGTATAAAGCAAAAAATTGGTTCAAATGAACTAGTATGGTTTACACTAATTTAAAATTGAGGAATAATCAAGATTCGCATAATTACAAAAATTGCTTTATTCCGCCTCAAAATTTGTTTGAAATGCCAGTTTTTTGTAGTAAAGCATAGTTCTTAGGAAGCCCCGTCGTGCGACGCCAACAACTTACAGATACTTCGTCCGTTATTTTTGTGTGCTTAAGTCCGGCTCAACGCAAGAGCTCCAACGCAAGAGCACTCCGGTTCAACGCAAGAGGGCTCCACTGGTTCATTAAGCGCGAGATTGCTCCTCCAACCGGCGCTTCTCCAGCGCCCAATCTGAATGCTCCGTGTCGAAAGAGAGAGACTTAAAACCTTCTCCTTGCTTATACACTGCACAACAATCTCCTCACATATACACTGCATACATACTACTCGTTGCGTTTCACTTTAGTGGAGATGGTCCGGGATTTTTTGTTACATTCGCGTCAAGTAAAATAGGAATATAATAATCAAAATCGGGTTTCTCATGGTACTTTCCGTTATGATTGACAAATTATTTTTTTGTGGGTATAAGAGAGGTGTACTTCTGTATTGAAATGGCAACAAAAATGGAAATGTGTGTAACGCCCGTTTTCTGTAGGCAACCGTTTATCGAGCTTAAGCATTGCCACTGAAAGGTTTTGTTGTATGCTTATATGCATCTTACATGTTTTGAATAGGAATGGGCCAGGAAATGAAACAAAAATAAACCATCTTCCCGTGGGTAACCCTGATGAGGATGCCAAGCATCGTGGTGGTTCCGTGTGGTTCCATTGTGTTGCCGTTATGTTGAGTAATCTGGTTTTTACTAGCGCCAGAGGGAATTCTGCGTCCGGGTTTACACCGGTGGCAAAGACACGCAAGTGCTGTTGTGTTACGGTGAGTAGGCGGTGGTTCTCGAGGCGCCGAAACTCGTCCATCATGTTCTTGTCGATGTTGTCTCTGTGGTAGAATCGGTAGTCTCCGTGAGCTTTGGTGAGGTAAAGGTTGTTGACATTGGTGCACCGGCTGAGAGCAATGTACACGCCCTCCTCTTCGCAGCTTTGTCTTCTCGTTCTTCTTCTTCTTCGGCGGTTCCCCTACGGGAAGATGACGACGGTGGTTAAACGCGAACCTATCCCGTGATGGATTCTTTGGTTGGCCAATCCCTAGGGGCATCCTGCCACAATCAGCATCAGAGGCGCTGCGGACGGGGCTGGTTGAGCTGCAAGGCACGTGGCGCTTCCCACCACAGCTTTCCCACAGGAAATTCAGCATCCCCCTCTAAAGTTTTCAGTTCGTCGTTTCCGTTGACGTTCAGCTTCGCGTGCCTTCGTTGTATCAGTAGGTTCTTGACGTAGTTTGAATGAGTCAAGGACATAAGGCGCGTTCGTAGCGCCTGCCCCTGTCCCGGATTTGTAGCGTAGTGGGAAGAGCACCACGTACCTCCTGTTGCGGTCAGAGAGTCGTGGGATCGAAACCAGGCGCCGCTAACTATTTATTTTTTTATAGTGTAGTATCGCGGAGCTGTGGGTGTAAGGACGAGAGTTGCGCATGCGCAGTGAGCATGTGGACGGCGCCGCCATCACCGACGGAGGACCAGGCAAGCCTGAGAAATGCTCCGCATTTAAAACCTTCTTAGAATGCGATCTATATGTACCTGTCGTCGAAATTTTTACTCAAAATTGCCAACAATATTATTTAATATTGCGAAGCAGCCGTATCATTTTGGACCCCAACTTAGGGACTGACTGTTGGAAACCACATGAAATGCGAGAATAAAGACAGACTTTAGGGCCGCCAAACTGGCCGGTCATAAAATAAATGAAGGACGGACTGGCCGGCTTTTTGTTTACTTTTCATATTAATCCTTTCTAAATTATTGCCGTAGTAAAATTTTCACATGCTATTCTATGCTAACCATGCTGCTCTGCCACATTCTGTCCTATGCCAAACGCTACCTGCAGCATACGGTTGAAACTATATTGCTGAGGTGGAAATTGAAGCAATAAAGCCAGTTGATGCAAAATACCCGAGATATAAATTTGTCAGCTAGCTTAATATCGGGGATTATGATGTTGGCAACCCACCACTGCACAGAGACAGTGAAAATGGCAATTTAGGGAGGGAAAAGAGAACATTTGTCCCTTGACCTCAGTTTATAAGTCTGAATCCTTGACATCGCACGTACAGCATGGAACAGTAGAAAACAGTTAGGTATTACCTTTTTTGAGATACGCATCCAATCGTAGCGAATCTGCAAGCACCTTCAAACTGGCCGTCTGCGTCGTCGCGTCTTCCATGATCTCCAGCAATTATTTTGCACATGCACGCAAATTGTGCTTGACCACGGGAGTGCACCCGCCCTGGCGGTTTCGTGGCAAAGGCGCTGTGCTGCTGAGTCGAAGGGTGCGGGATCTAATTTCTGCAACGGCGGGTGCTTTTTTGATGGCGGCGAAAAACAGAGACGCCCATGTGTTCCAGATTTCAGCGCTTGTTAAAGATTCAGAGTTGGTTAAAATTTTTCCGGAGCACTCCACTACGGCACGCTCATCGCCTGTACCGTTGGTGCGTTAAACATTATAATTAATAAAACCATGGAAGTGCAATTTTGAGAACTTAGAGAACATTTACATATAGGAACGTAGAGAAAGAGGTTAATGTCATCGGCCTTCAACGCATTTTTCGTCCATATTGCATATAACCTCGTAAATTTGTGAAACATGTTTCTGGATACCCTAGTAGCATGTATTTCTGGAAAATATATACACGTGGATTCTGTTTTTACACCACTAAATAAATGAGTATATAGCTCGATCATGAAATAGGCTACTCCGTGTTCCACTGAACACTGTGTTTTCAATATTCATTGATATATTTTAGAAAATTCATAACTATCTCTGCTAAGCAAAAGCGTGTATGACCTTATCGCCACTCCTTAAATGGTTTTAGTAGCATAGCTGTTCCAACTGGCACATGAATTACCTAAATTGGATAAGTGTTGAAACAAAACAATTTGTGCATGCAGTTTGACGCATTTGTTCCCGCTTCATTGGACCAACCTTCAGGATTTCGGCTGGCCACCGCAGTTTTGAAGGTTGCATACAAATCTGGTTAAGAAAACCGTGTAGGAATGAGCCCAGCATAACTAAATAACAGGTTGTATTGGAGGTACGTTTTTCCTAAACCAAACCAACAATAAATAGAGGGCATTTCCTGGGGCTAAGGCGGCTCTTTGTGGGATTGTGTTCTAGAAAAGCAGACTAGGTTGCTTATCCCAGTACAGAACATGGACATTAACTATGCATGAACAATTCCTACTTGATGACCGATGGTTTAAACATTATGTTCCCCAGTAGCAGCCTTCCCCAATAGTAAACCCTTTTGCCCACCCAATGAATCACACATATTCAAATGCACTTATGTAATAATAAAGGTCATATTAATTAAGTCTTCTCACCAGAGAGGATACTCTCTTAATGCATGCATTCATCTCCACGTACCCGGAGAAGTACACGAATACTCCTACCCCGGTTAACCCAGACTTCTGCTTTGTGTTTTTCAAAAGGGTGCTCGTGCATCTTTGTTGTAGTGGCATTACCATACCCTCCACGCGGCCCCTCATGAAGGAAAAATATCTTGGATCTCTTTAAGACCTTCTAACGGCGTTGGTAACACGGTTAGAGTTCTGACAAAAAAAACACGGCGGACTGGCATCGGCGTGACGAGGGCACTCTAAAATCATTTAAAAAGCATTTAGGCATCGTATTCAAACTCCCTTGACCTATAAACGACCATTTAATTTTCTCATGTCCTTGTTTTAAATACATTATAGCGCCAATTTCAACACGGTGAAGTATGAAGGGTTCAGTATTCGGCATAGGTGTTCAAAACGTCTTCTTTCGTGCTCAAAGTTGCGCCTGCTGTTTGGATGCTCGTTCTACATTCTTTGTCGTGTATTCTCTGCAGCGTGGCACCCTTTTCTGAAATTAAGGCGCTCTTTTTCATTGGACCTTCCTTCCGCCTACTCAACCACCTCTCGAGGGCGATTGGAATTGCCCTTTTGATCGACTCTAAGGCTAGAGCAATGCTAAGGTTACACCTGCGGAATATCTTTATTGTTGCTTCAAACTACCTTTAACACAAACCAACTGGCCCACGGAATCTTAAAAATTAGATTCAATACCGACGAGTCGCACTATTAAGCAATGCACCTCTCCGAATACTCGACAGTGTCTTTCAAAGGTGCGTTGAAATGTGTGTCATCAGTTATAATTCTGAACAAGAAATGGGATGGATAACATATTCTAGCAAGTCAAGAAGCACTGCTGTAGGAGTTTGGATCAAGGACGGGGGAAAGTATTTAAGATAAAAGTTTTGGCGACTTTTGGAGCCTCCATCTGAGAATGACAGTTTGGGTGGCATCTACAAGGGTACCACATGCATGCTTGCAAAAGTGGCCAAGTTACCACGCGATAATAACGAGCCATCTGTCAACAAAAAGGCCTCCATTCACAAGTCGTTCAAGAGCTACCAGGTGGTGCCTAAAAGACCAATGCAGGAAGAGAGTGTCCATTTCCCTTCCTATTATTGTGAAGAGACCTGTTTTTAAACGTAATTCTGTTTTTTCTGTAATACTTCGTTTGTTCCTTTGACTCTCGACGTTAACAGGGCATCTGTATGGGCTAGTTGGTGCTGCATAGTTATTAAATCAGTTGTTAGTTTGCGCTTCGTCCTGTTTTGTAGTCTTTCGCATTCTTGTGTACCAGTCAAATTTTAAGCGCTCTTCATTCAAGTTGAGCAAAACTCTCGACGTGTTTTAGGGATGTCGTTAGGGGTATTGGTGGGGTAAGGACGGGGTCACGGCACCCGCAGTGTTCTCAACATAGAGGTTAGCTGGAAAAGATGCAGTGGGCCGTTACCGCCACATGGGCGCACCTATGACAGGGCAGTTGGATTAGAGTTGTATATCTGGAGATGTCATGCACACTAAAGGCGTTGTCGGCATGGCCGATATTGGCAAAGATTTCTGCTGTTCTTGGTAACGGCCACAGTTGAGCGAAGGAGTCAGATGGTAATGTTCAGGCAACAAATTGACGGCTGAGACAAATTTGCCGTACTTCTCCTGCTGGTGAGATTGACCCGCCGGTTTTCGACCGGGTTGTTCCTGTGTGCAAGCCAGTGTTATGGGAGTAACGTGCTATGGGAGTAACATGCTATGGGAGTACTATGGGAGTAACAAGTAACTCGAGAACAGAATCATCTACCCACTTGTTTCCGTCCGCTCAAAACGACCACGCAGAAACAATTAATAACTTTTATGTGCAATAGCGTGAATGCTACAGATGCGAAAAATCTGGTATTCAGTGCTACCTTCAATGTAATCTGAAAAAATATTGTGAATAAATATGCTATATATATTGAGTGTAGCTTCGGCTTAACCCGCAAAAGCTACACCGGCGCTATTTGGCGCGCCGCAGTGGAAAGCCTCGGGCAGGACAGCGCAATCATTTCCAACACCAGCGTATCTTCAACTTGCACTGAAATCCCGCACAAGCGCATTAACACTTTCCGGCGCTTATAAAACCTGCCAACTTCGCACAGATCAAACCGGAATTCTTAGGTTGAGTAGCACATACCTTAGATACTGAGCTTCCACCATGGGTTGCATTGTGCACAGCAAAGGGGTACAACGGGATAACCTTCATGTATGCACGAGGTGCCGCTTGTCATCCGGTTGTCCTAAACAATTCTCGGCAACTGATTAGGTCAGGTTGCACGCGCAGTGTCGGTACGTTTCACGGAGTGTGACGCGTAATCGAAGAGAATGATGTCCTTGCTTTCAGATTTGCAACAACAGTTTTTTTTCTGTGCGTAAATAGCCTCTTACCCTGGCCCCCCAGCAGAACCCTTGGAGCTCAATATTTCAGCTTCTTTATGTTTCTGAAATTTTTTCGATACAATGACGCCCTTCCTTGTAACCCTACAAACCTGGCAGCTTTATTGAACACGTGAGAATTTGTGGAGCTTAAAAGGACCTAGACAAGTAAGTGTAAACAATTAAATGTCTCCTAAAACACCCTCATTAACTGATGTCAAAAGTTTTGCTAATCCTCGTTGCCGTCAAGAGGACAAGCATTTTGTCACTATTTGGCACATTATGACACATGAACCTGTAAAAAAATTGTGTAATTCTGTGTCCTCTTCAAGTGAGATTCCACTGAACTCTCACAAGGCCACTGATACATTTGGTCGAAATTGTTTGGCTCACGTAAATTTATATCTGTTGTGCTAGCTTGAATACTAATAAAAATCATGTGCAATTAAAACGGGAGGTTGCCGTTTTTTAAAAAAGTAACTATTTGTATTAACGAAAAAAACGCTTATTTCTTTTCAGGCTACGTTTTGTTGCAATAAGCTATGCTGAGAACCAACTGAAGGCTGCTTGCACGTATAAGACATCAGCCATGGGAGGCTGCATTCTTCACCTCTATCCTGGTGATCAAGCTGGTGTAATTGAAATGCTAGACGTCTCCCAAATTACCCACTGGTTTTTGATAGCCATCCTAAGGGACAAAGACACTGGACACTTATTTATCGTACATTTGTCTTTCGCAGTGGTGACAACATAGTGTATTCTCTGTTTATCTCTCAATTTGGTGCCGTTTCAGTTAATAGTACAGGGTCTAAAGAAAGGAGAACAACGGGTTCGGAAGTACATAATCACCTCGAGAGTGCTTTTATGATGGAAAAATTGACATTCCTGTATATCCAAAATCTTTTCTTCTCAGAAGTGACCACCAACATTCAGTACCTAAATCTCAAACTGAAAAATATGCATCTCATATAAAGATGCATAAGTAAAATTAAAAAGTGTGATTGGACGTACGCCTATGATATCAGGAAGGCCGAAGTGCTACTTGATATAAAGGTTAGTCCAACCCGCTGATAGTATCGCGGGGGCTAGAACTGAGGCATTGAGCGCTAGATTCGGCATCGGTATCTAAAAAAATATTACTGAATTGTGCGGCTTTGCAGCGCCCATAAAAGCTTTACAATTGAGCCAAAATGTCAAGTAGCCGTCACGTATTTTTCCGCAATATTACAAAACCGAGAACACCGAAGAATTGCAACAACTACACTCGCCACAAATACTTTTTGACCAATGGGAAGCACTCAATAGGGTAAGTATTCTTTCGCAATCACACCTCCCTCACGAGTAGGGTGTCGCACTAATATTGTCGGTCATTTTGTTCCGAATTTTTTCTCTTTTTTTCCTTGATTAGACTAACATTATTTCGCAATCAAGCATTGTCCCGCATTAGGCCTTTCTTAAATATACCGCAGCGATGACTCAGTGCCTAAGGCGTTGTTGGGTAGAAGAACGCGGGTGAAATTCATAGCCATGGCGCCCGCTCTTCTGATGAAGGCGAGAAGTGAAAGCACACGTGTGTTCGAGATTTCGGCGAACGTTATTGACCCCCCGGTGGTAAAAGTTATTCTGGAGTCCGGAACTACGGCGCCCTTCATCGCCTGTGTGGCGTAAGCACATGAAATACCACAATAACTGAATAAATAAATAAATAAATAATCAAAATAAATAAATAAATAAAAAAATAAATAAATAAATAAATAAATAAATAAATATATTATAATTATTCGTAATAGTTAAAACAACAAAAAATACAAAAAAATGAATCGATCAAAGCAATTTTACCAAAATTTTACATGCAGCAGTGGCATTTCAGAACGAAAAAGATATGTGTGGTTGCTAGTTTGGTTATATGCCAAGAATTATGCTTAGCTGCTGTACATCCGAGAACAGGCGGTCAGAAAAATAAAGAATTCGTTTCATTTGCCGGCCTTACCTTCATCGCCCTCTTTATATTTGCCATTCACTGTTGTGAAAGAATACTCAATACCTCACTGATTGCATATGCAAAAGCAAGACAAACTTGCCCGACAGCAATTTACGCTGCCTGTTACATATGAATAAATTAAGCCAAGAAGACATGTTTGACTTAATATCGATACTATTGCCGCAAACCATGTATGGGCTTGCTTATTTATTGTTGGTTTTTACTGCCTAGCCACGTCCGGCTGTGTTATCTGCGTTCCAAGCAAAACGCGTCTTCCATTCTTTATTTTTATTCCGCACGAGCTATCACATTCAGATAAGCAAACTGTTTCACCCTAACGTCACTAGCCCAGAATAATCGTCTGTGATCTACAATGTTCTGGATGTGAATCGATGGTTCCAGAAACACTCGCGCCGAAAGATAAAAAGCCTGCAGAGCAGACCCCTCGGGATTCGATTATGTGATGCTCGCCGGCGCAAGTCACTTTGTTGACTGCTGCTTCGCCGCCTCTGTATTCTTTTGAATTGTTAGGGGAGCTCAAGTTCACTCCAATAAACTTGTTTCTCCTTGAAGACAACTGCGTCGTCCTTGGCTTCGTGACATCTGGTGGAGGTGCTGGATACTCACCCTTTATGCTCTCTACAACCTCGGGAAGCCGCCAAGCCAGCCCAACCAGAGAAAGCCGCCGACTGCAAGGATTGCTACCCGAGTTCGGTCTCATGCCAGAAGGGCCGAAGAGAAGGAACGCTGCAACCAACACCAAGGTGCAAGAAACAGCGTCGCCAATCGTCCTGCAGCAGCCCCGGGAACCGCCATTGTTCCGGGGAGCCCCCGCTGAAGACCCCAAAGAGTGGTTGGAGAAGCTGGAGCGCGTCCGCATCTTCAACATGTGGGACGACGAAGAGACTTTTCGGCATGTCTTCTTTTACTTAGAAGATGCTGCTCGAACTTTGTTCGAGAACCATGAGAGTTCTTTGACCGACTGGACTCAATTCAAAAGGGAGCAAACCTTATGACCTCCACTACCGTTGTGAGAAAAGAGCGAGCTGCGCTTTTACTTGATACTCAAACGCAGCACCCCAACGAAGGTGTCCTGATCTTCGTTGAGGAGATGAAGCGACTTTTTCGCCGTGCGGACCCCGAAATGGCCGAAGAAAAAAAGCTCAGGTTTCTAATGCGAGGAGTGAAGCAAGAGCTTTTTGCTTGTCTAGTCCGTAACCCGCCGAAGACGGTGGCTGAATTCGCGTCTGAGGCGGCCGCGATGGAGAAGACGCTAGAAATTTGAACGAGGCAGTATGACCGCCCTGTCAACGCGCTGTTCTCGGAGACTATCGGTGCCGCAACTGGAAGCTCTGATACATTGCGCGAGACGATTCGAGCAGTGGTCAAGGAGGAGCTTAAGAAGCTTTTTCCAACAACGCCGCAACCTCAAGTGGCTTCTCTGACTGACGTCATCCGTGAAGAGGTTAAACAGGCACTAGGAACTTCAATGTCTTCAGAAGCACCCCGTCAGACCCAAGCGATGACCTACTCCGCAGCTCTACGTCAACCCCACCCTGCTCCCACCCGTCGTCAAGAGGCCCAGCCATACCGCCGTCCAATGCCGCCCGCCCGACGCCCTGTAGACCAATACCAGACGCCAAGGAAGACCGACGTGTGGCTAACGCCCGATAATCGCCCGCTGTGCTACCACTGCGGAGAGGCCGATTACATCTACTGTCGCTGCCCTTACAAGAGGCTCGGTCTGCCAGAATTCTCCATTCGGCCAGCGCCCTACTGATATCGACGAATACCTGTCCAACACGAACCGAGGACCTGCCCGCTTCAACTGTTCGCCGTCGCCCTACCGGTACCAGCCGCCAAACCGCCATAATACCACTGAATTCTCACGTGGAAGGTCCCCCAGCCCACGCGGGGGAAACTAAAAGCAGCGACTTCTGGAGGTGAAGTTGCAGAACGGCGAAAAAACGAAAACCCTCCAACGACGCATGGCCGCACCGAACACCGTACCTGCAGCCCAACGACTCGATCTAACCCGGACGTGACTCCCGAACCCGACGACGACACGACGCGACGCATTCCCGAAACGACAGAGCCTGCCGCTGAGAAGATTACGAGAATGACGACGCATGGTGCCCGACCGCCAACACGCACAAGACGAGATACAACGCCCCGACGCACGAGAAAATCGAGGAAAGCGACGTGCGACGTCCAGTTGTCCATCGACGGCTTTGACGTTGTGGCCCTCAAGGACACGGGAGCCGACTATTCGGTAATAAGCGGCTCATTCGCGTCGAAGCTGAAGAAAGTTACGACAACATGGGGCGGTCCGCACATACGCACAGCAGGAGGCAATCTCGTAACGCCAAGTGGAACGTGCACATCACGCGTCACCATAGGCGGCACCACGTACCCTGCTGAGTTCGTTATTTTGCCTAACTGCTCCCGCGACGTAATTCTCGGAATGGACTTTTTGACGGACAACAGCGCAATAATTGATCTGCAGACAAAGTCGATAACTTTTTCCTCCGATCACTCCACGACGCCGCAGCAGAATCCCGATCACCGTGCTCTTGTCAGGATCGCCGACGATCACATCACCCTGCCACCCCGCGCAAGCTTGATGATCATCGTCTATTGTGAGGATGCTGCTTATGACACCGGCGCTATCGTAGAGAGTGATCGAAGGTTGCTTCTCGACCGCGGTGTCTCCGTCGCAAGAGGCATTGCGCACTTTAAGCAACGCCAATCTCACGTTTTCTTCACTAATTTCACCGAAGGGTACCAGCATTTAAACAAGGGAGCAGCAATTCCGTTCCTCGAAGAAACGCAGAAGCAACTGACGTGATCGCGGTTGCCGACTTTGAACGCACTAGGATGACACCTTCAAGCTTCCGCAGCCCTTCGACGTGAATCCGGCGCTACCGCAAGAACAACGGAACAAATTATTGGCTTTGCTGCGTCGCTACAGCGAGTGTTTTTCGTCGACTCCAAAATTACATCAGACACAACTAGCGAACCACCGTATTATAACTGAAGATGGAGCCCGACCTACACGACAGTCGCCATACCACGTCTGTTCCAACGAACCGGAAGCTATCCGGACTCCATGCGAAGACATGCTCAGCGACGACATTATACAGCCATCAAAAAGCCCGTGGGCAGCGCTGGTCGTACTCGTAAAGAAAAACGACAGCACATTAAGGTTCTGCGTTGACTACCGGCGACTAAACAAAATCACCAAAAAGGACGTGTATCCCCTGCCACGAATCAACGACACCCTTGACCACCTCTGCCATGCCAAGTACTTCTCATCGATGGATTTAAAGACCGGTGACTGGCAAATTGAAGTGGACGAGAGAGACCGAGGAAAGACTGCGTTTAGAACTCCGGACGGCCTATACGAGTTCAAGGTGATGCCTTTTGGGCTGTCACGGCGCCAGCAACGTTTCAAAGAGTCATGGACACTGTGCTAGCTGGCCTGAAGTGGCACACTTGCCTCGTATACCTCGACGACGTTGTGGTATGCGCCCGGAATTTCGACGAACACCTTGCAAGGTTGGGGTCTGTACTCGAGGCCATTCTTACATCGGGGTTAACGCTGAAGCTTGAAAAGTGTCGTTTCGCGTATGAGGAGCTGAAGTTCTTCGGCCACGTCGTCAACGCCGCGGGAGTCCTTACTGACCCGGCAAAAACTTCGGTCATTGCGAATTTCCCAAGGCCGAAAGACAAGAAGGGCGTGCGAAGATTTCTCGGACTGTGCGCTTACTACTGGCGCTTCGTCGGAAACATCGCCCGCATTGCAAAGCCACTCACACGGTTGACGAAAGATAGCACGCCTTTTAGCTGGGAAACCGACGAAGAAAAGGAATTTTGCGAGCTGCAAAAACGCCTGCAAAGCCCTCCCGTGCTTGCTCATTTTGACGAAAACGCCGAAACAGAAATACACACCGACGCCAGCGATATAAGCTCGGGTGCTGTTTTCGTCCAAAAGCAAAGCGGTAGCGAAAACGTAATCGCCTTTGCCAGCCGTGGTCTGTAGAATTAGGAGAAAAATTACTCAGCCTCTGAAAAAGAGTGCCTCGCAAATATATGGGCCATTTCAAAATTTCACCCATACGTATATGGTACACCATTCAAGGTAGTCACAGACCACCATGCGCTGTGTTGGCTCGCCAATTTAAAGGACCCCTCTGGCCGTCTTGGGCGGTGGATCTTGCGCCTGCAAGAGTTCGACGTGACAATCGTCTAGAAATCCGGCGAAAACACTCCGACGCCGACTGCCTGTTCCGCGCCTCCGTCGACCCGCCACCACTAGACTCCGATGAAGACAGCGCGTTCTTCGGAGTCGTTACAGAGAGCGACCTAGCCGCCCAGCAGCGTGCCGACCCCGACTTGCGCGTCATGATCAACTACCTCGAAGGACGAAATGTCGCCGTGCCTAGGGTGTTCAAGAGGAACTTGCCAGAATTCAGCCTCAAAAACTCCGTCCTCGTGAAGAAGAGTTTCAGCCCCGGAACGAGAACGCATTACCTACTTTTCATCCCTGGAGAGCTCCGTGACGAAATTTTGGAAGCGTGCCATGACGACCCGTCTTCCGGACATCTCGGCACAGCTCGCATGATTGCAAAAATTAAGGCGAAGTACTTCTGGCCCCGCTTTACATCCGACGTCACCCACTACCTTCGGAGTTTCCGTGACTGCCAGCGACGAAAAACGCCGCCGACAAGACCCGCCGTCTTTCTGCAACCGATCGCCGTCCCGTCGAGACCCTTTCAACAGATTGGAATGGACCTTCTAGGCTCGTTCCCTACGTCACAATCACAGAACAAGTGGATTGTCGTGGCGACAGACTACATGACGCGCTACGCAGAGACCGGCGCTCTCTCCGAGGGGCACTGCACAGGAAGTCGCTAAGTTCTTCAGAAGCCAAGTTGTGCTGCGACATGGAGCCCCGGAAGTCTAATTACGGATTGCGGAACGGCCTTTACTGCGGAGCTGATGCAAGGAATTTTACGCTACAGCAACACGGATCACAGAAGAAGGACGACGTAGCACCCCCAAACGAACGGACTAACAGAACGTCTGAACAAGGGAATCGTAGATATGCTGTCAATGTACGTTGATGTTGAACATAAGACTTGGGACGAAGTGCTCCCGTATGTCACGTTTGCGTACAAGACTGCTTTTCAGGAGACGACGCAGCTGATGCCGTTCGGGCTTGTCTACGGAAGACGGCCAACTACGGTGCTCGACGTCATGCTTCCGCACGTAGAAGACGACCACCTCAACATCTACGTCCAAGGATACCTTCAGCATGCGGAGGAGGCCCGCCAGCTGGCTCGAGTTCGTACAACGCGCCAGCAGATCGTGGATGCCGGGCGCTACAACCTCCGACGCCGAGACGCCGAGTACCACCCAGGGGACCGTGCTTGGGTTTGGACTCCCATCCGACGACGCGGACTCCGTGAGAAGCTTCTGCGACGATATTTCGGACCCTACCAAATTCTACAAAGTGTCGGCCAACTTACCAACGAGGGGATCCCCGATGGTGATTCCGGAACATCACGACGATGCACGCGGCCCGAAGTCGTCCACGTGGTTCGCTTGAAACCTTACTATGCAAGATGACGGACTTTTTGTTGTTGTTGTTGTTCGTTCGGACTGTCTTTTATTTTAGCATCGACTCGATGCACTCTTATGGCGAATTCCATTGGGAGAACAGGAGCAAGTGGTGCGAGCAGCCAGATCAGCACACGGGAGTAACGGGGACGTGTGCTTTCATTCCGCGAATGAAACATTCGCGCTGCTCCGGGAGCAGTGAAAAGAGGGGGACGGCGTGATGTCAAGAGCCATGTGACCAAACTTTTAACGCTCTCGCTTCCCGGAGCATTTCGCGCGCTCGTGTTGTCCGCACGCTGTTCCTCGCCAGTTTCGCCAGATACGTGCCGGTGGTTTTGCGTCTTCCTTCTGCATGGCGGCGAATGAAGAAGCCGAGCGGATGTTCATGTCCATGATAGGGTCACCATCGTATTTCCCAAAAATTAGCTGCGAACGATAACAGCATCCGCCGTCTTTTCCAGATATGACTCTACCTTCGGTCGCTGCTCCGGCGGGGTGAACAGGTGCTCGAACATAAACTCATGCAATGTGAAATCGTCGTCGTCGTCGATGCTGCTGCTGCTGTCCGATAATGAGTTTTCGCTTGAATCTGTGGTGCTTTCATCATCTAAAAGTAGCAGCATCGTCCAGACGGCAGCGCTTAGCTGCTGCCGTACGCACTGAGCGACTACCGCGGCTGCTGGATTCCGCCATTTTTCCTCTGCCACTTGGGGATAAAACCAGAAATGACGTAAAATAGGTCATGTGACTTCCTCGGCGTTCCCTGTTACTCCGCTGCTGGCGACGGAGCATCGAGAACTGCTCTCGGCTGCTCTCGGCGCCAAAAAGGTGCTCCTCCTCGACCAATGAAACACAACGCCCCTGCTCCTGCCCGACCACTGGAAGACTCCAGAACTCGCGAGAGCACTTTGGGTGCAGGTAAAAGTGCTCCTGTGCCCAATGGAAAGAGCTATTAGAGGGGGGGAAAGCCGCGAACCATGTATGCGCTTGCTTATTTATTGTTTGTTTTTACTGTCGGGCCACACCCGGCTGTGTTATCTGCGTTCCAAGCAAAACGCGTCTTCCATTGTTTGTTTTTATGCCGCATGGGCTATCACATTCAGATAAGCAAACTGTTTCGCCCTAACGTCGCTAGCCCAGAATAATCGTCTGTGATCTACAATGTTCTGGATGTGAATCGACGGTTCCAGAAACACTCGCGCCGAAAGATAAAAGGCCTGCAGAGCAGACGCCTCGGCATTCGATTCTGCGAAGCTCGCCGACGCAAGTCACTTTGTTGACCACTGCTTCGCCGCCTCTGTATTCTTTTGAGTTGTTAGGGGAGCACAAGTTCGCTTCAATAAAGTTCTTTCTCCTTCAAAACAACTGCGTCGTCCTTGGCTTCGTGACACTATTAAACATTCAAGCTTCAAGCACAGCATTTGATTTCTCCAATTTTTGGTTGGTAGGGTTCAGAGAAAAGCCGTGGGAGCAGCTTTTATGGATCTCTTCTCTATGGACCCTATCGCTCATAGATCATAACGCTAACCTCAAAACTCCAAAAATTGATAAAATTCAAGTAATTTTTGGCAACCAAACTTTTTATTATATTCCCAAACCCAGATGATGTATTCCTGATTGTGCGTACTTCACGGGTGCTCGAATAAAGGTCCGCATTTCTTTTCATTACATGCGCGAGGTGACCGAAATTACACAAGCCAATCAGGGCTGACTCTTTTCGTCGCTACCACCACTGTCGCATTTTTCTACGGCGTTCGAATTGCGTGTATGAAATGTATATTTTTTACCACTTCATCATAGTAAAACGCAGAAAGATCAATTATTACAATAAATAGGATGGTATAAGATACATATAATATTATGAGAGCGTAACAGTGAAAAATAAGTTTCATTTTTTAGGACAGAGAATATTTCCTTAAGCTCCAACTTCGCAGGCTATATTTTATTCCGAATAATCTTCATCGGATTGCCTCAATTCTTACAAGCTGAGCCAGATGACAGGCGCATGTGTAGGCTCAATCCTCATTTCATAACCCCCTAAGCCTACTTGCGCTGGGTATTGGGAAACGGTGGCATGCATCGCTGCTACGCTGAGTTTAACAAAAACTCAAATGAAATGTTTGATTTTTTATAACTTTCACTTCTTATAGCCTCCTGAAAGCCTTTAAACGCCTCATAAAAGTTGGACGCCGTTTCACCAGTTGTGTACTGCGCACCCATTTTGACAAAATTGTTAGGCGCCGCCTGCGACTCGATCCACCCAATAAATAAACCAGTTTGTTTATTACCTCATTGTGTTATTCCAAACATTTACGCGAAATCGTCAGGGTGGAGTAAGATTCTGCGATAGAATATTTGATATTTACCTAAAATGCAGAAGTTATCACAGCTACTGACGTTTATTGGATGTCTTTCCGGAGTAAAGCAGCAGTCTGCTTCAGTAGGTAGATCAAAAACTGCGTCATTTCCCCTGTGATTGATTCAGGCCTGCGTGGAACGCACCGTCGCTGTGTTGCAAAAATGTTTGATATGTTTTAAGGGCCCAGTTAGTTTTCAGCGGGACGTTCCGTTTGCAGTCATTGTGGGGTGATTTCTTCTAAATTTTTTTCAGGTTATTCGCAGGAGCGAGTCTAATGGGTGTGACATAAAAATGACCTTGAAGATTTGCTCGCTGTGAAGCAATGTGCTAAGACTTCCACGAGTAACACCTCGTTGGAGTGCAGAAATCTGGTTTTCTCTAAGCTAATTCTGACGGAAGCCATCTGCTGACTTTGCTAGAAAAAATGCTTGTTTATGCCATGTAATGATTCTGACATATAGAACTGAGTTTATTGCTATTATTTTAAGGCAACGTTACAACCCCGTAGATAAGATCTAGGTTTCTTTATTGTTTTCTAAAACTCTGCAGAACTCTAGCTTCACGTCGGTGTGTTTGACTCAGTAGCATTGCAAATGTTTTTTTATAAACGTCATAAATATACACGCAAATCTAATTCTGAAAGTATTATTGGCTCTGATAAACATTTATGTTATAGGCTTTCTTTTTGTTACTTCCAGCTTGTGGTGGTTCTGGTTTAATCTGGAGAAAGACAGAAATGGCGGAGCATAATTTGTTAGAGCGGTTTGATAATGGGCTTGCCCCTACTGTGATAAAGGTTTTTCACCCATGGAAAAGACCTGCGATGGTGAGGAATCAGAGAAAACCGCTTTTACTGTAATGTATCAATGTTGAAGGCTTGAACAATGAATTTTTCTATGTCAGTGGTGAGACCACGTTCAGCGCCAATCAAGCTCGAGTCACAAGGAAACTTGCCAACAAACAAATCACTCCCTTCTACTATTACAACCACGCCAACCATCTGACCTTTCTCCTACACGCGTAAATTTGCCTGCGGCCTGGAATACGAAGATGGATTAGATGCCGTCGACATTGTTCAATGTGCAGTGTAACTAAAAGCGTGGACATCCAAATTACGAGAAACAAAAAATTTACTGCCCCCAGTTGTTTCTCCATCTGCGTTTCATACCCTCTCTAATTAATGGTTGTTTTTCTGGGAAGGCGGGAGCGTGCACCCTTTATACGCATACAGGCCTCGAATCCCCTGGGGAACTGCCCATGGTTCGGCTCGTCAGAGCTCGTGTTTTGCATATGGCGTTAATTTGCTTGCGGCCCAGTACACGAGGATGAGTTAGTTGGCGTCAGCAAGGCTCAAGCTCCTGTATAAAGTAGATGCTGTGCATCCAACTAGCGAGAAACAAACAAAAAACACTGTCCTAAGTTCTTTCGGCGTCTCTATACCCTCTTTAATTATTCGTTGTTTTCTGGGAAGGTGCCAGCGTGTATGCTTTATGCGCACACAGGCCTTGAGTTTTGTGTGCCCTGCGTATAGTTCAGCTAGTCAGAGTTCATGTTTTGCTAATGGCGCTCGGTTTGCGCAGTCGTCCAAGTGCCGACATAAATAGATTGGGAGGTTAACTCAAACGCGACTTGTGAAAGCCAGCGGGCGAAATGAGGAATGTGGCTGCTCGTTTGTGTATCCCCGCGTTTCTACAGAGTGAGCCCTTTTGGGTCAAGGTTAGCCCTTTAACGACAGTCTTCGACATCAGTGGCTGCCTTCGTTAAGCGCTTCCAGAGTTCTGAGTGGCCTGCACCAAACATATTTTAAGGAGTATTAGAGTTGCTACCTTTCGTAATTCTGTGAACGCGACGATTACAACTGCTGGAGAACAAACGCGAAGGTGTGGTCAGAAAGTTACAGTTGTCAGCCATTTTAATTTTTGGTATCCTTAAACCTCATGCAAATGGTGAAAACGGAGAGGTAAAAAAGCCCCTTCGGGTGCGAAACCTTCGTCATAAAAGGTAAGAGAAGTGCGAACAGGTAAAGTCAATTGTATTTTCGACTGCCATAGTGAGTGCGTATGGGCGCAAAGACGCGGATAAAACGGAAGTTGAACTGAGCTGAAGGTTGTCTACCGAAGACGTGGAAAGAGGAACTTAACTATAGTCTGCTCCCTCGTCAATGTTGAGGCGATCAACTCATCGCCGTAAAAATATGTTGCATGCGAGCCGTCTCCGAAATTGAACAGGTCATCCTGCGATCTTCCGGTTCAAATTAGGTTCCAAAAAAGTTATGAAGCTTTTGAATGGATTGTTATATTACCCACCAAAATATAATCTTTTGTTCATCTTCTGCAAACGCCTTATTTATATGATGCTCTAAAAGGTCAAAATTTCTCGGTGAAGTTTTCGAGAGTGTTCTCCGCAAACTGTAGAGTTTTAAAGAGTAAAAATCTGTGTTTTACAATAGAAAGAGTGTGCCTCACAAAAAATTGCTTCCTTCCTAAATGTCGCTTAACACAGATTCACTGCATAGTGAGCCGGGCAGATACTTGATTTTGCCCTTCGGGCTTTTCTTTCAGGGAATCTTGGACAGGCCCATAACAAATGTGTTACAGTGTGCTTTGCGTGCTGCGTTAGCTATATTGTTTGTTTCTTTGGAGCAATGGCCAAACATTCACAGCTAAATTATCCAAAACTATTCAACTGTTGAAACAACAACTATTCGGTTGTTTTGCTCGTTTTTTTTTTTGTAATCAGAATTGCTCACATATTCTCAGCAAGAATCTTCAGAAGTTTTCAGTTGATAACAAGCTCCTAAAACAGGACACGCAAGAATTGCGTTGGGACTTCTAGTGGTGAAACTTTCGCCATACATGAGCTAGTTGAAATGACCAATTACAAGAATGCGCAATGCAAATATTGCAATGGTGCTTGTCCTTCTATTTCGCTGCCTCACTTGAATTCAAACGGTAATATTACTCCACGCTTAGATTCTTTACTATAAAGGCAAGGATGTGCATGGACAAGAGGGTAATTATATGTCTGGGGGGTTCTTCTTTTACTCTTCCCACTTCTCATTGCTCTAGGAAGCTTGTGAAATGTTGTATGTAAAGCGTAGAAGCCCGTCCACCAAAACAGGAATTCCAGCAGTCTCTAACTTGAACTACACTCTTTGGAAAAGGTAACGGAAGAGTTTGTGTGGGCTCCTTGCGTCATTAGGGTTGGCAACTTGCCGTCTAGTTTCAATAGTTATTCGCTATTAGAGATTGCTTTACTAGTCGGTACTCGATCACCTTCTTACCGTTCATGTGGATTGCGTTTTGGGAATATGCGCATTTGTCCCACGTTTACGTAGTTTTGACCACCATGTTTATTGCGGATTCATTAACGTTTCATCGTTATAGCATTTATCTAAAGATGAGGTATAGCGGAAGCCGATAGCGTTCCCCCGGCATTGAAAGAAACTTGTGACGTTGTCGAGGTACAGTCAAGATAAACATATCGATGACACCGTAAATGCTTTGAATACACGAATCGGCCACGTCAACCGTAATCTATTGCCGAGAAAGATGTATACGTTTATTGTTTGTTTTTGCTATCCGGCCATGCCTGGCTGTGTTATCGGCGTCCCAAGCGAAGCGCGTCTTCCATTCTTCATTTTTATGCCGCACGGGAGATCATATTCAGGTAAGCAGACTGTCTCGCCCTAACGTCACTAGCCCAGATTGATCTTCTTTGATCTCCAATGTTCTGTATGTGAATCGACGGTTCCAGAAACACTCGCGCCAAGAGATGAAAGCCTACAGAGCATGGCATTCGAATCGCCGACACCAGTTTATGCACGACACTTTGTTGATTGCTGTCACCGCCTTGTATTCTTTGAGTTGTTAGGGGAGCACAACTTCGCTAAAAAAACTTGTTTTTCTTGAAGACAACTGCGTCTTCTTTCGCAACGTGACATCTGGTGAAGGTGCTGGGTACATGCACCCTCAACCCTCGTCAAGTCGTCAAGCAAGCCCAACTCGTGCCATCCGCCGACAGCAAGGCCTGGAGCCGGAGTTTGGACTACAGCCAGATAAATTGAAGGAGGAAGATGTCACAGCCGTTGCCATGAACAACGCACCCACGATGACCATGAGCCATCCTGTAGAACTGCAGCTACTCCGGGAACCACCATCATTTCATGAATCCCCCACGGAAGACCCTGAGGACTGGTTTCTTCTATTTGGAGGATGCAGCTCGAACGTGGTTCGAGAACGATGAAAGCTCTTTGTTGACCCGGGCCGCGGTGGATGCTTTGCACCTAAAGGTTTAAATCGAAAACGCCGGTTTGTCGAGATTTGGCGCAGCTAATTATGCCTATGTTGAGAAAATGTATCCGGAGGCCTCCACTACGGCACGACTGAATGCCATGAGTGCAGCTTCGGCGGGTTAAGCTCTGTGTTCAAAATTAAGCAAACAAAACTTTGTAATTCTTCTTTCGTTTATAATCCTATATTTTTGAGGTTCCTGATCAAAGTGCACAGGTTTGTATAAAACGCCAATATGCAAATGGTAACGTCCGGTTACTACCCGTCTGGTTAATTTTGTCCCCATGCAGCGATTAAACAATTTATTCGGCCAAACATTTCTTGCATACTATAGTTGCACCGCCATAACATGATACCGGTCGCGTATATATGCTCCCACAAAAAGTATAATTCAATTATTCAGCAAACGGCCTTTATATTGGTCTTGGTTTCTAAAACTCCGTCATCAGAAAAGCGTTAGAAATGTTTTCGGCTAGGGCAGTGTTTTTGTGTGTCTCCTTTCATTCACATGGATATGAGAAACTTTTGCCCGCGTTTGCTGCAAGTATATTCAATGTTTTTGTCATCATTATCATAATTTTCAGCTTGCGAACGTCCACTGCAGGACGGTGGCTTCTCTCATCGAGTCCCAACCTTTCCGGCCCTGCGCTACTCGAGTTCACAGTTTACCCCTGAAGCTCCGCATTTCTTCCCTCCATGTGTTATTCGCCTTCCTCGTCTTGTAGACCCATCTCTTGGTATTCACTCAGTTATCCTAATTGTCCACCCGCTGTCCCTTGGTCTCTCTACAAAGCCAGCCCAAGTCCATTTCGTTGTGTATTTGAACTACGGCATCGCCAAATCTAGTTTGTTTTTTTATGCACTCTAAAACTACATTTTCTTCAATTTCGTTAGGAATTCTTTCTGGTTTCACTTGAAAGCATTTTTGCTGTATGTAGCCCTAGTTTTGTGCTTGGCTACCAATTGGTGGTGTAGTTATAAAAATAGGCAGAAATTGTAAATTCGTTTTGATTGGCTCTTTGGTACACTCGTTGGCAGTAAACACATTGCTACTGAGTCCAAAAGTTGGGAATATAAAAAAAAGTATGCCTAATTGCTCATCTTGTCCCTTCTTAGTTCTTAAGCTCATTTTGGCTGTCTCAACATCAATGAGGTCGGTCCTGCAATTTCCCTTGCAACTTTATAGTTTTTGTGTCTGATTTGCTTTGGTTACTACATTTCCGCAAGTGTGAATAATATTCGAGGTCGGTGTAATGCCATAGTGAGAATATCACCAAAATACGCCAATCTTGCAAGTTGTGGTAGCCACCCAAGACAGCCACAGAAATTATAATTTTACACTGCTCTGAATGATTAGAATGTTGGCTCACAGACCAGGTAAAGGATAGATATCTTCGGAAAAAATAAAGTATTTAAGATGTCGGTGAATGATCGGCTGCATAAAAATTAAACCACTAGCAGAAAGAAAAAACTCGAACCTCATTTGCTTAGGAATGATTGCTTTAGCGAGAACATTTCCACCACGGAAACTTAATTGAAGTCAAGGCACAACCAAAGACCCCGCAACGAAAGCAAAAAAAGGCTGAATGGCCTTCTGGGACGTACTTTCGTATTAGGCGATATGATTCGTGGCAATCAGCATTTCTTGATTTCGTTGCGGTGTCGTTGGCTTTATGTTTTGAATGAATTTTTTAGGGCGAAAGCTTCGTGATTAACCATTTACATTTCAAAAAGGGGCTACAGTATTTATGAGGCTCTAAAGGAAGGTTAGTGGACGTCCGTCATGACCTTCAAACACTTTGAAATTTTATCATCATCATCGAGTTGGCTATTTCTGCATTGCGTTGTCTGCGCGGCCCTAACTGTCAGTGATTCTACGAAATCTTTGTTTGGTGTCCTGGCCCAAACGGCACAATCAAAGAGTATAAAGAATGCGGGTACAGCCATTCTTTTTTTTAGTTTGGTAACATACGGTATCATTATTTGTTCGGACAGACAATGAAGAAAGAGGGATTTTTGTACCTTGGGGCACAGGTTCTTTTGTAGCAAATTAGCGGAGATATTATCGGGAGTTTATATTGTTGGGTGAGGGTATATTTTTTGGATGTTCTGCAAAGAACACTCCGATGGCATTTCCCTCTACAGCCATATGGTATACGGTATCTCTCCTGTAGAGGATAGGGTGCAATGTGGCTTAGTCATGGCACGTGGCCTTGTAACATAATGCGCTGTCGCTTAGCAAAGCTGTACTTTAGGCGTTACGCAATGCCAAAACGTTGCTTATGTCAAATCGCTCAACAAATACGCGAGGTTTTGTTGTGGTGACCTACAATCATGTAACCTAATCGTTGTTAGCCCAGAAATAAACTAAATAAGTGTAGTACAATAAATGGGGATGTAGTGGTACTTGAGCTCCTTCATTGGGCACGTTTTTTGTGTGACTAGCCTGCTTTTGTCTGACAGCGGACATCTCAGGGCCATTCGTTTCTGCGTAAAAGAGTTTATAAGGTGTAAATGATTACGTTCAAATGCCCTCAAAAGCCAAGGTTTGAATTTTTTCCACTGAATGTCTTGCTGTATTGTACAGCTCCGTCGGAAATTTATGAAGCCGTTTCTCAGCTACTGACGGCTACTTTCCCGTCAGAATACTATCATTTGCTGTCGTAATTTTATTATGCCAATACGGAGCGAAGTTTTGAACACGGCAAGGTCATATTTTGTGCTTCATGATAAAATGGCTATCTGGAGTAAACTTTATTATTCCAATTTCGGGTTTCTTTATTACCAGTAGTTTTATTTCAACTTGTGATACTTTTACTGCACGTCTCAAATAACTTCTTTGTTTCAGAGTTCCGTAAAATACTGAACAGCGGTGGCCTTACACGTGCTTGCATTACTGGCTACTTTTGACCTGCGTGGAGTTTCCGCAATATGCAGCAAAGAACGGATAATGCATGGGGCCTGCCTTGGTTATTTTGCAGCGAATCATTCACTGAATAGCTGTTGGGGACAAAGAAGATCAAACTTTATTCCTACTGTTTAAACATTCCCGTTTGGAAGACAAACTGAACAACTTTTCTTGTACTTAACCGTTGTTTTATTGACGGTATTGGCGAGTCAAAGTTTGTATACTATGTTGAAAACGTACGTTGAACACATACACCAACTCGTATTAAACTTCAATCCAAAGCCAATTGAAAGGAAGCTTGAATAACTAAAATGTTTATTAAAAGTATTTGTATCGCAGTTTTTACGAAATCTGCCCAGAACCGTTTTAGCATGTGCGCACAGAAAACACACCCGTCATAAAACCTGTTTAAAGGGTTCGTAATTGAATTGGGTATTATATAACTGTGTAAATCTCCCCGATTTAGGTTTCTGGCTGAAAAATCCTGCGGTGTATTCTAAAAAGCAACCAATTGTGTAGAGCTAAAGGAGAGGGCTTCGTACCGGAAATTTCTAAGCAAACATAACTACGCTAAAATTTGCAGCTAAAAAAGTGCCCCTGAGGCGACAAGCTGAAAGCCAGTGTATGAATAGATAAAGAATAACCGTCTGCTAATTTTTAAACCATTCCGTCTACACATCTTTTCCGTCGACATATCGACCATTGCTACATTGGTCACACTAGGCATGACAACATAACAAACTATTAGGTAAAAAAAATTTAATCTAGGCCTTATTATACATGCCCGTTGGTTACAAAAAAACTAGTTCTGAAAATTTTTGTTCATAAGAATATGTTAGACGGCAAAAGCAATTGATATGAATTTGTGTTAAATGATAGCTCTTAAAGGTTTGCTAAGAAACAAAACTTTTTGCAGACAAAAGCCCAATGATGGTGGAATTTAACGCACGTACTACAGGATACTCCAAGTATTCCGAGAACTTGGTTTTTTCTTATCATCACACATTACAAAACATTTCAAATATTCACTGAAGGTGGGTTAATTTTGTTACCCTGAGTGCAAAAACTGAAGCAGCTTTGCTTGCTGACATTGTTTGCAAGAATAAGCCGGATGCCCTGCTTTTCTCTTGCCCGTTGGGAAACCAATAACATTTTGTTTGCAGCACCCTTGGGGCGGTAGATAAATTCAATACCGTCAAGAGAACACAATAAAATCTTTTCATGGTACAACGCTGCAGTAAAGACAGAATTAGAAAAGGAGACCCATGTGATAACTCACAAGAAGAAATTACCACCGCAATACATTTTAGCTTTACAGCGCTTTTTATACACTTTGTTTTTAGTGGTATGAAACTAGTGAAGAGCTGAAAAAACAGCTACTAGAATAAACGAAATTTTCCTTTCTTCGATCGCAAACTGCCTAAAGACCACTAAGGTATATTCCAAAACGGGTGCCCAGTAGGTTTGCTAAACTACATTTTATACGCTTCGCTTTTGCAAGACTCCTTCTGCCCTGCCGGACGTTCCTAAAGTGTCAAAAAATACCCCGAAGCATTTTCCGGCTGGCGTTCTGAGTATTATCATAGTAAGCGCGATGCGTGAATTTGTTTTTCAAACACACTTCCGGAGTGTAAGTGATTGGGAGAAAAATAAACACACTTTATGACTTGCTTTAGCATACATTTTCTTGTGCGCCCCAGTCAGCCGGATGGCGTGCCCTATCTCTGGAAAGGATGATGGCTTGCACACAATGTTTTACAGCAACTGTTACAAGGGACGCCCACGAACCAACCAGACGCCCCTTTTTTTAGACCCCTCACATACAAAATCTCAGTTTTTTAAAAAAAATATGAAAGCTGTAGTTTCCCGTTTCTACTCGTATGGAGAGAAGTTTATATCACGTTATGAAGCAAGTGGAAAAGAAATACACTGTTAGAAGTTGGGGCAGTCAAGCAGCACCAGAATCAAAAGCCGTACTAAATGATAAAAGTTTTTTTAAACGAAAGCTTTTTTTTGTTGGACCAATGCCGTTCTGTCAAAAATGATGCATTTGTATTACTGCGATTGGTCGAGACAAAACCTGTGATAAGAACTCTGGACACAATGCGCGTTCGTGAAACAGGCCTTTCTTCGTAAAAATACGGTTAAAAGAATCTCCAAAAACAAACGATTCTAGATACGACGCATCAACAATTAGGAAGAAGTAAAATATTATACCTTCACCTCATGAACCACCTATCGGGGTGCATTTAGATCGTTCGTAAATGCATTTAAATTGTCAGCAATAATTGTGGCAGGGGTTTGCTCTTGGATTGCGATTCGCGAATTTGAAGATTTCTCAAACAATCCGACGCCTTGTCAGCTAAGGCTGCACGCACTTCCAGTTATAAAGGTTATCCTAACTCTGTTTAGAAAGAGCTGGTAACTTTATGCTGTGTTTTCAGCTTTATATAAAAAAACCAACTTTAAAATAAAGTCAAGCCAAAAAAAGTACACCGTTCACAGACAGACACGCACACACACAGCTGGCTGGCGCTGCATTTTTCAAAGTGCTTCGAGTTGTGCCGCGCCTCCGCCAGATGGCGCCACGAATCCCGCGACCGAGAGAAGACGTAGTGAAACCTCCCCCTCGCCAGGGGCACGATCAAATGCAGAGCATTTCCGGGGGCGCACGACGTTAAGTAGTTTGCGACCGTTAATGTTGTTGCACTTGTGGCAACTGCCGACGAGAGAGCTCTTGTCAGCACTAATTTGAATGAGTCAACGATATAAGACGCGTTCGT